>NW_026625214.1:7331-8410 GCF_030028575.1 Malurus melanocephalus | reverse complement strand
CCCCAAAACTTCCCAAAAATGTCCCAAAAATTCCATAAAAAAGTTCTGCAAAAATTCCACAAAAATTCCCAAAAATGTCCCAAAAATTCCATTAAAAATCCCACAAAAATCCTTTAAAATCTCAAAAAATCCTCCCAAAAAATCCCTCCAAAATCATTAAAAATCCCCCCCAAAAAATCCTTAAAATTCTCAAAAAAAAAATCCTCCCCAAAATCTCCCAGTGACTGGTCCAAACTGGTTTATACTGGTTTAAACTGGTTTACAGTGGTCCATACTGGTCCATTCTGGTTTAAACTGGTTTAAACTGGTCTAAACTGGTTTAAACTGGCTTATACTGATTCATACTGGTTTAAACTGATCTAAACTGCTTTAAACTGGTTTAAACTGGTTTAAACTGGTTTATACCGATCCACACCAGTCTATACCAGTCCATAGTGGTTTAAACTGGTCCAAACTGGTTTGTACTGGTTTAAACTCATTTAAACTGGTTTAAACTACTTTATACTGATCCACACTGGTTTAAACAGCTTTAAACTGGTTTAAACCAGTTTAAACTGGTCCAAACTGATTTAAACTGGTTTAAACTGGTCCAAACCGGTCCAAACTGGTTTATACTGGTCCGTACTGGTTTAAACTGTTTTAAACTCGTTTATACTGGTGCATACCTATCCATACCAGTTTAACACACTTTAAACTGGTTTAAACTGGTTTAAACTGATCTATACTGGTTTAAACCGGCTTAAACTGGTTTATACTGATCCATACCGGTTTATACTGGTTTAAAGTGGTCCAAACTGGTTTTTACCCATCCATACTGGTTTAAACCGGTTTAAACTGTTCCACACCAGCCCATACTGGTTTAAACTGGTTTATACTGATCCATACTGGTCCACACTGGTTTAAACTGATTTAAACTGGTACAGACTGGTTTATACTGTTTTATACCGGTTTAAACCGGTTTATACCAATCCATACTGGTTTAAACTGGTTTAAAGTGGTTTAAACTCATCCAAACTGATCCGTACTGGTCCAGATTGGTTTATATTAATTTAAACCAGTTTAAACTGGTTCAAACTGGT
>NW_026625214.1:3028-5226 GCF_030028575.1 Malurus melanocephalus | reverse complement strand
AAATTTGGGGGTCCAGCTGGTGGCACGAGGGCGAACCCAACGGGGGCTCCCTGGAGAACTGCGCGGCCGTGGCGGGGGATGGGCGCTGGGCGGATTATCCGTGCCAGACCCCCCTGAGCTGGGTCTGCGAGGGACCCCCGTGAGCCCAAAATCCCTGGAATTTACCCCAAAATTCAACCCAAAATCCCAAAAATTGGGAAAAAAACGAATCCCGAAAATTCACCCCCAAAATAGCGAAAATTGGGAAAAAAATGGAAATAAACTCGTGTGTGTACTGGGATTGAGCTGGGATTGAACTGGGAGGGATTGGGAGACAACCCCGAGACCCCAAAATCCCCAGAATTCACCCCAAAATCCCCAAAATTGGGAAAACAACGGACTCCCAAAAATTCACCCCCAAAATCCCTAAAAATCGGGAAAAAATGGAAATAAACTCATGTGTGTACTGGGAATGAACTGGGATTGAACTGGGATCATCCCTGGGTCTGCGAGGGACCCCCATGAACCCAAAATCCCCAAAATTCACCCCAAAATTCAACCCAAAATCCCAAAAATTGGGAAAAAAATGAATCCCAAAAATTCACCCCCAAAATCGGGAAAAAACGGAAATAAACTCGTGTGTGTACTGGGATAGAACTGGGATCGTCTCTGGGTCTGCGAGGGACCCCCATGAACCCAAAATCCTTGGAATTTACCCCAAAATTCCAGAAATTGGGAAAAAACGGAAATAAACTCGTGTGTGTACTGGGATTGAACTGGGATTGAACTGGGATTGAACTGGGATTGAACTGGGATCATCCCTGGGTCTGCGAGGGACCCCCGTGAACCCAAAATCCCCAGAATTCACCCCAAAATCCCCAAAATTGGGAAAACAACGGAATCCCAAAAATTCACCCCAAAATCCCTAAAAATCGGGAAAAAATGGAAATAAACTCCTGTGTGTACTGGGATTGAACTGGGATTGAACTGGGAGGGATTGGGAGGGAACCCCGAGACCTCAAAATCCCTGGAATTCCCCCTAAAATTCCCCAAATTCATCCCAAAATCTGAAAAATTCACCCAAAAATTACCAAAATTGGGAAAAAATGTAAATAAACTCGTGTGTGTACTGGGATTGAACTGGGATTGAACTGGGATTGAACTGGGATCATCCCTGGGTCTGCGAGGGACCCCCGTGAACCCAAAATCCTCGGAATTCACCCCAAAATCCCCAAAATTGGGAAAACAACGGACTCCCAAAAATTCACCCCCAAAATCCCTAAAAATCGGGAAAAAATGGAAATAAGCTCGTGTGTGTACTGGGATTGAACTGGGATTGAACTGGGATTGAACTGGGATCGTCCCTGGGTCTGCGAGGGACCCCCGTGAGCCCAAAATCCCCGGAATTCACCCCAAAATTCACCCCAAAATCCCCAAAATTGGGAAAAAAATGGAATTGCAAAAATTCACCCCCAAAATCGGGAAAAATGGAAATAAACTCGTGTGTGTACTGGGATTGAACTGGGAGGGATTGGGAGACATCCCCAAGACACCAAAATCCCAAAAATTCACCCCAAAATCCCCTGGAATTTACTCCAAAATCCCCAAAATTCACCCCAAAATGCCAAAAATTGGGAAAAATGGAAATAAACTCCTGTGTGGACTGGGATTGAACTGGGATTGAACTGGGATTGAACTGGAATTGAACTGGAATCGTCCCTGGGTGTGTGAGGGATCCCCGTGAACCCAAAATCCTCGGAATTCACCCCAAAATTCCAAAAACTGGGAAAAAACGGAAATAACCTCGTGTGTGTACTGGGATCGAACTGGGATTGTCTCTGGATTTTCCCCAAAATGTCTCCCAAAGTGACCCAAAAGTGACCCCAAAAGTGACCTCAGAATGACCCCAGAGTGACCCCAAAGTGACCCCAAAATGACCACAGAGTGACCCCAAAATGTCCGAAAATGTCCCAAAAGTGTCCCAAAGTGACCCCAAAAGTGACCAAAGTGTGTCCCAAAAATATCCCCAAAAGTGTCCCCAAAATGTCCCAGAAGTGACCCCGAAGTGTCCCTAAAATGTCCCCAAAGTGACAAAAAGTGTCCCCAAAATGTCCCCAAAATGACCCCAGAGTGACCTCAAAGTGACCCAAATGTCCCCAAATTGATCCAAAGCTCAGACACCTCATAATGCTCAGAAAAGACTTTTTTAAACCAAAAAA
>NW_026625214.1:0-1386 GCF_030028575.1 Malurus melanocephalus | reverse complement strand
CAAAGTGACCCAAAAGTGACCCCAAAGTGACCCCAAAATGTCCAAAAAGTGACCCCAGAGTGACCTCAAAGTGACCAAAAATGTCCCCAAAAGTGTCCCAAAAATGTCCCCAAAGTGACCCCAAAAGTGTCCGAAAACTGTCCCCAAAATGACCCCAAAGGTGTCCCCATTATGCCAACCCCAAAATGACCCCAAAAGTGACCCCAAAGTGACCTCAAAATGACCCCAAAGTGACCACAAAGTGACCGCAAAGTGACCGCAAAGTGACCCCAAAGTGACCCGAAATGTCCCAAAAATGCCCCCAAAACGTCCCCAAACTGACCCCAAAGTGACCAAAAATGACCCCAAAGTGACCTCAAAAATGTCCCCAAAGTGACCCCAAAGTGACCGCACACTCGGACACCTCATAATGCTCAGAAAAGACTTTTTTAACCCAAAAAAGTAAACCAAAAAAAAACCCAAAAAAACCCCCAAAAAACAAAAAAAACCGCCAAAAACCGCCAAAAAACCCCCAAAAACCCCCCAAAAAACGGTGACAATCGGTGACATCTCGGTGACAATGGGTGACACTCGGAGCGGTCAGCTGGGACAGCCGAACAGAGTGACCGTGACAATGGGGGGGTGACAATTGAGGGGTGACAGGGGGTGACAGGTGACAATGGTGTCCCCAAAATGACCCCAAATGTGTCCCCAAAGGTGTCCTCATGATGCCAAAAATGACCCCAAAAGTGTCCCCAAAGTGTCTGCAAAGGTGTCCCCAAAGTGACACCAAAAGTGACCCCAAAATGACCAAAAAGTGTCCCCAAAGGTGTCTCCATGACCCCAAAAATGTCCCAATGTCCCCACATTGGCCCCAAAGTGTCCCCAAAATGACCCCAAAGTGACCAAAAAGTGTCCCCAAAATGTCCAAAAATGTCCCCAAAGTGTCCCCAAAGTGACCCCAAAGTGACCGCACACTCGGACACCTCATAATGCTCAGAAAATACTTTTTTTAACCCCAAAAAAACCCCCAAAAAACCCCAAAAAATCCCAAAAAACCCCCCAAAAAACCCAAAAACCCCAAAATCCCCAAAAATGGTGACATCTCGGTGACAATCGGTGACAATGGGTGACACTCGGAGCGGTCAGCTGGGACAGCCAAACAGAGTGACCGGTGACAATGGGGGGGTGACAATTGAGGGGTGACAGGTGACAATGGTGTCCCCAAAGTGACCCCAAATGTGTCCCCAAAAGTGTCCCCAAAGTGACCCCAAAGTGACCACAGAGTGACCCCAAAGATGTCCCCAAAGGTGTCCCCATGATGCCAACCCCAAAATGTCCCCAAAGCGACCCCAAAGTGTCCCCAAAGTGTCCCCAAAGGTGTCCCCTGTGTCCTTTATAGTGTCC
>NW_026625213.1:7298-16496 GCF_030028575.1 Malurus melanocephalus | reverse complement strand
AACATTGTCAAGATGCAATTCAAAAAGAGCAGAACCCCTCCCCSCAATGTTTTGTCCAAATTCCAAGTGCAATTCCCAGGATAAAGCCTACCTGACATTCGGAAAGGCATGAAGATGGTCTCGTTGGTGTCGGGGTGGATGATGGCCTGGAATTGTCACCAGAGAGACACAGTGAGGGCACAGAGCACAGCAGAGCCACCCCAGCTCCAAACACCCCCAAAAAATCCCATTTTTTGGGACTTTCCTTGTTTTCCCAGCTCCCCCCATGCTTTCCCCTCTCCTTGAGTCATTCATYATCAGTTATTCATTAGGAGGGAATAATTAAACCTGAGACACAAAGAGTGGCTCTTTCTCAGTTCTGGGATGTCCCCAAGAGCCACCACAGCTCAACCTCAACCCCAGGAAAGGCAGATTGAGGAGGGGAAAAGGAAAATTGTTTTCTGTTCCTGACTGTTTTCAGCACTTCCACTGAGGAAAAATCCTGGGTGGGAAAAATCCTGGGTGGGAAAGATGGGAAAAATATTGGGTGGGAAAGCTGGGAAAAATTATGGGTGGGAAAAGCCCTGGGTGGGAAAATCGGGAAAAATCCTGAGTGGGAAAGCTGAGAAAAAATGTGAGTGGAAAAGCTGACAAAAATCCTGGGTGGAAAAAGCCCTGGGTGGGAAAGTTGGGAAAAATCCTGGAAGGGATATTTGGGAAAAATCCTGAGTGGGAAAAATCCTGGGTGGGAAAGCTGAGAAAAGCCCTGGGTGGGAGAGCTGGGAAAAATCCTGAATAGGAAAGCTGGGAAAAATCCTGGAAGGAAAAACTGGGAAAAATATTGAGTGGGAAAGCTGAGAAAAGCCTTGGGTGGGGAAAATTCTGGGTGGGAAAGCTGGGAAAAATCACGAGTGGGAAAACTGGAAAAAATCCTGGAAGGGAAAGTTGGGAAAAATATTGAGTGGGAAAGCTGAGAAAAGGCCTGGGTGGGAAAGGTGGGAAAAAATCCTGAGTGGGAAAAATCCTGAGTGGGAAAGCTGGGAAAACTGGGAAAAATATTGAGTGGGGAAGCTGAGAAAAGCCTTGGGTGGGGAAAATCCTGGGTAGGAAAGCTGGGAAATGTCCTGGCTGTTGCTGAGGGATGGGAAAGGGAAAGCAGAGCTGAGGATTGGGAGGGAATGAGGAGAAAAATCCCTTTATCCTGCTCAGGAAGCAGAGGAGTCATGGGGGAAACACCAAAAAAGCCCATGGTCCAAACACAACGGGGACATTCAGCTCCAGGAATTTCTTCCCAGCTCCAGGGATGGATTTTCCATCCCAGAATTTCTCCCGAGCTCCAGGAGTGGGTTTTCCACCCCAGAATTTTCTCCCCAGCTCCAGGGATGGATTTTCCATCCCAGAATTTTCTCCCCAGCTCCAGGGGTGGATTTTCCATATCAGGAATTTCTCCTCATCTGCAGGAGTGGATTTTCCATCCCAGAATTTTCTCCCAGCTGCAGAAGTGGATTTTCCACCCCAGGAACATCTCCCCAGATGCAGGGATGGATTTTCTATCCCAAAATTTTCTCCCCAGGTTCAGGGGTGGATTTTCCATCCTGGGAATTTCTCCCCATCTGCAGGAGTGGATTTTCTATCCTGGAAACATCTCCCCAGCTGCAGGAGTGGATTTTCCATCCCAGAATTTTCTCCCCATCTTCACGGGTGGATTTTCCATCCCAGAATTTTCTCCCCATCTGCAGGAGTGGATTTTCTATCCCAGAATTTTCTCCCCAGCTGCACAGGTGGATTTTCCACCCCAGGAACATCTCCCCAGATGCAGGGATGGATTTTCTATCCCAAAATTTTCTCCCCAGGTTCAGGGATGGATTTTCCATCCCAGGAATTTCTCCCCAGCTTCAAGGGTGGATTTTCCATCCCAGAATTTTCTCCCCATCTGCAGGAGTGGATTTTCTATCCTGGAAACATCTCCCCAGCTCCAGGGGTGGATTTTCCACCCCAGAATTTTCTCCCCAGATCCAGGGGTGGATTTTCCATATCAGGAATTTCTCCCCATCTGCAGGAGTGGATTTTCCATCCCAGAATTTTCTCCCAGCTGCACAGGTGGATTTTCCACCCCAGAAACATCTCCCCAGATGCAGGGATGGATTTTCTATCCCAAAATTTTCTCCCCAGGTTCAGGGGTGGATTTTCCATCCCAGGAATTTCTCCCCATCTGCAGGGATGGATTTTCTATCCCAGGAACATCTCCCCAGCTCCAGGGGTGGATTTTCCATCCCAGAATTTTCTCCCCATCTTCACGGGTGGATTTTCCATCCCAGAATTTTCTCCCCATCTTCACAGGTGGATTTTCCATATCAGGAATTTCTCCCCATCTCCAGGGGTGGATTTTCCATCCCAGAATTTCTCCCCAGCTGCTCCAGGTTGATCTGGGATAACAGGAACAGCCCATTCTGGGTGACACCACAAAGAACCCCCAAAAAACCCCAAAGAAGATCAGGATTTCCCAGGAAACCCAACCCCAAATGTGCCCCCAGTGGCTCTGGAGATCCCAACCTCCACGAGAATCCCAAATCTCCTTTACTGACAAACAGCAGCACAGCTCATCTGGCCCAATTTTACCCAATTTTCCCCAAAAATTTTCCAGAAATCTGCACTGGGAATGAGAAATCAAATCCCAAAAGCTCTGGGATTGCAGAGAGGAAGGCACAGCAAAGGCTCAAAGCTTCCCAARGAACTGTCAAACTATTTGCTAAAGACTGGAGACAAGAAAGCTCTTGACTAGACAGGAAGGAGAAAATGAAGACATCAAAATATATAAATATATATAAAAAAAGAAAAAAAAAGAAAAAAAAATCCGGCTCTTTGGTGGCAGAGTGTTCTCGGCATTTACATTTTCCATGGGAAGGCAAAACAGCAACTGGCAAAGGGAATGAGGGAGAGGAGGACAGGGAAAAGGGAAAAAGCAGCAAAAAAAAATTACTTGGAAACAAAAAAAAATGGAAAATGTTTTAAAAGTGTTTTACCTGTTTGATTTTTTGAGCTCCCCAGAGCTGGAAAAATAAAAGAGAATGTTAAATGTTAAAATAATTAACATAATTTCCTCCCCTAAACCTTAAATATTCAGCTTTTAGCTGCTCCTAAGGATTTGGTGCAAACCCCTCGTTTTCTGAACGATTTAAAGATCCTTCCCAGCTGCACGGACAGGGAGATCAATAATTAAACAATAATTAAATTTATTAAGTGAGGAGGAAGAACAAGGAGAGCTTTGCACACCCTGAATTCTCTGCTGCACCACGAGCTCAAAGGTAAATTTAGCACAGGGTGAGYTTCCTGCAGGAATTCTGCCTTGCTGGGAGCAAAGTGGAATGAGGAACCTGCAGGGAAAACCCTCCAAAAAAACCTGATTGTGTTTATTATTCTAATAAAAACAATAAACAACCACCAGCTTTTGTTTTCTGCAGGGGAAACGCACTGGGAAATGATCACAGAGGGGGAAAATCTCATTGAAAACTGTCCCCAATGCCCTCCTGCGATCTCCAAATACCCCAAAATTTCCTGTACATCACAGCAGAGGTGGATGGGAAGCCAGGACCCCATAATACCCCGGCATCTCCCAGGTTTGCTGCACTAATTACACCTCAATCCCAATTATGATCTCCAAATATCCCAAAATTTCCTGTGCATTATGGCAGGGGGAGTGGGAAGCCAGGACCCCACAATATCCCAGCAGCTCCCAGGTTTGCTGTACTAATAAATCCCAAATATGACCTCAAACATCCCAAAAGCTCCTGGGCATTACAGCAGAGCTGGGTGGGAAGCCAGGACCCCAAAATATCCTGGCAGCTCCCAGGTTTGCTGCATTAATTACACCTCAATCCCAATTATGACCTCCAAACATCCCAAAATTTCCTGTGCATTATGGCAGGGGGAGTGGGAAGCCAGGACCCCACAATATCCTGGCAGCTCCAGTTTCCTGCAGTAATTACACCTCAATCCCAATTCTAATCTCCAAATACCCCAAAATTTCCTGTGCATCACAGCAGAGCTGSGTGGGAAGCCAGGACCCCAAAATATCCCAGCAGTTCCCGAGTTTGCTGCATTAATTACACCTCAATCCCAATTACAACCTGTAAACATCCCAAAATTTCCTGTGGATTATGGCAAAGCTGGGTGGGGAGCCTGGACCCCAAAATATCCCAGCAGAACCTGGGTTTCCTGCACTAATTACACCTTAATCCCAATCATGACCTCCAAATATCCCAAAATTTCCTGTGCAATACAGTAGAGCTGGGTGGGGAGCCAGGACCCCACAACACCCCAGCATCTCCCGGGTTTGCTGCACTAATTACACCTCAATCCCAATTATACCCCAAAATTTCATATATACTACAGCAAAGCTGGGTAGGTAGCCAGGACCCCACAATACCCCAGCATCTCCCAGGTTTTCTGCACTAATTACACCTCAATCCCAATTATGGCCTCAAACATCCCAAAATTTCCTGTGGATCACGGCAGGGGTAGGTGGGGAGCCAGGACCCCCCAATACCCTGGTAGCTCCAGTTTCCTGCACTAATTACACCTCAATCCCAAATTATAACCTCCAAATACCCCAAAATTTCCTGTGCATCACAGCAGAGCTGGGTGGGGAGCCAGGACCCCAAAATACCCCAACATCTCCCAGTTTTGCTGCATTAATTACACCCCAATCCAAAATTATAACCTCCAAATATCCCAAAAGCTCCTGTGCATCATGGCAAAGCTGGGTTGGGAGCCTGGACCCCAAAATATCCCGGCAGTTCCCAGGTTTGCTGCATTAATTACACCTCAATCCCAATTATGACCTCCGAATATCCCAAAAATTCCTGTGCATTGCAGTATAGGTGGGTGGGAAGCCAGGACCCCACAATATCCCAGCAGCTCCTGGGTTTGCTGCACTAATTACACCCCAATCCCAATTATGGCCTCAAACATCTCAAAAGCTCCTGTGCATCATGGCAGGGGGAGTGGGAAGCCAGGACCCCAAAATATCCCAGCATCTCCCGGGTTTGCTGCACTAATCAATCCCAAATATGACCTCAAACATCCCAAAATTTCCTGTGCATTGCAGTAGAGGTGGTTGGGAAGCCAGGACCCCCCAATACCCTGGCAACTCCAGTTTCCTGCACTAATTACACCTCAATCCCAATTATAACCTCCAAATACCCCAAAATTTCCTGTGCATCACAGCAGAGGTGGGAAGCCAGGACTCTGCAATATCCCAGCAGAACCCGGGTTTACTGCATTAATTACACCTCAATCCTAATTATACCCCAAAATTTTCTGTACATCACAGCAGAAGTGGGAGGGGAGCCAGGACCCCAAAATACCCCAACATCTCCCAGGTTTGCTGCATTAATTAAACCTCAATTCCAATTATAACCTGTAAACACCCCAAAATTTCCTGTGCATTGCAGTAGGGATGGGTGGGGAGCCAGAACCCCAAGATATCCCAGGATCTCCTGGGTTTACTGCATTAATTACACCTCAATCCCAATCATGGCCTCAAACATCCCTAAATTTCCTGTGCATTACAGCAGAGGTGGGAGGGGAGCCAGGACCCCACAATGTCCCAGCATCTCCCAGTTTTGCTGCATTAATTACACCCCAACCCCAATTATGACCTCCAAATACCCCAAAAGCTCCTGTGCATCCTGGCAAAGCTGGGTGGGGAGCCTGGACCCCAAAATATCCTGGCAGTTCCCAGTTTTGCTGCATTAATTACACCTCAATCCCAATTATAACCTGTAAACATCCCAAAATTTCCTGTGGATCATGGCAGAGCTGGGTGGGAAGCCAGGACCCTGCAATACCCTGGCATCTCCTGGGTTTGCTGCACTAATCAATCCCCAATATGACCTCAAATATCCCAAAATTTCCTGTGCATTGCAGCATAGGTGGGTGGGGAGCCTGGACCCCACGAATCCCAGCAGCTCCAGTTTCCTGCACTAATTACACCTCAATCCCAATTATGACCTCCAAATATCCCAAAATTTCCTGTACATCACAGCAAGGGTGGGTGGGGAGCCTGGACCCCAAAATACCCCAGCATCTCCTGGGTTTGCTGCATTAATTACAACTCAATCCCAATTATACCCCAAAATTTCCTGTATATCACAGCAGAGCTGGGTGGGGAGCCAGGACCCCAAAATACCCCAAAATCTCCCARTTTTGCTGCTCAGCCCTTCCTGACTTTCCTTCCCCCCATACCTGSAGCTGCACATCCACCCTTTCACCTCCATTCCCATTAAAAATAAAAAAACCCCAAATCAGCATCGAGCCAGGATCCCGGCTCTTCCCTGGCACAGCTCCTTGGCCCATCCCTCGTGGCTCCTTCGTTTCGTTTCATTTCTCTCCAATTTGCCAAACTCCTCTCGAGTGCCAGGAGWGGGGAATTATTCCAACGGGAGCTGTGCCCGTGCCAGCCCGGCCCAGGGGAGCTCTGCTGCTGATCCTGATCCATCCCAGGATGGGGACGGCTCCTTTTGGCTCAGATCAGAACCCAGCCCTGCTTTTTTATGGGGTGCATCCCATAAATCACAGATTTCACCCTTGGCAGGGTGTGAATTCAGCCTCATCCCTCAGTTGAACTTCATTGCTGTTCCCAATTAGAAATCTGTGAAAATTCTGTTGGAATGAGGTGATTCCTGTGCCAYAAACTGCATCAGTTACCCCAGTGACACCAAAAACCCCAAATTTCATCCCCAGAAAGCAGCTCTGTGATCAGCTCCTCTGGGTTACTGGACATCAAAATGTCACACAGCCACAGGCTTTTCCTGAGGAAAAATTCCCTTTTTGGAGGAAAATCATCRTTCCCCCTCTTCCAGGTGGGAAATGGGTTGGGGGTCACAAAGGGAAAATCCTCGTGGGTGATAAAGAGGAGGGAGAGGGGGGTTTAAATCCCAAAATTCAGAGGGAAGGAGGCTCCATGCCCAGCAGGGCTTTGCTCCAGAAGCTCTGTGGGGTGAAGGTGAAATTCCTGCAGCTCCAGGTGAATTCCCAGCACACCCCAAAACTGTCCAGACCCCCCTAATCCCACACAGAAAGCAGAAATGTGGGATTTTCCTCTCCAACCGCCAGCAAAAAGGAAGAGGGATTCATTCCGAGCCAGCGCCGGGGCTTTTTCGGTCAAATCCTCTAATTTCATTAATTGATCCCAATATTTACGCCTTTCCCTGCTGCAGCACAAATATTGTCAGAACAGGCGATCCCGTTCCTTCTCGCAAGGAGCCTTCCCAGGATGCACCTGATGAGTCACCTCCAGCTCTGCCAGCTCCCATTTTTTCCCTATTTTTCAATTTCTGTGGAGTTTTTCCAGCTCCTCGAGTCTCTCCAGCCTCCTCTGGGACACAGTTTGTGGTTTAGGGTCCATTCTTGCTGTTCCTGGATATTTGGGAGGAACAGCCGCGTTCCCATCCTGTTCACACCACTGGAAAATGGGGAATGTTCTCTGGAGAGTAGGAATGGCTCTAGACCCGGCTCAGGTTCAGATTTCAGCCCGGGTTTAGTGGGGAGGACCAGCCTGCAGCAGGAGGGTGTTCATGGGACTCAGGGTGTTTTTGGGGCTCAGGGTGTTCCTGGGATTGAGGGTGTTGAGGGTGTTTTTGGGGCTCAGGGCGTTCCTGGGGAGAGGGTGTTCCTGGGATTGAGGGTGTTTTTGGGGCTGAGGGTGTTCCTGGAGCTCAGGGTGTTCCTGGACTGAGGGTGCTCCTGGGACTGAGGGTGTTTTTGGGGCTCAGGGTGTTCCTGGGATTGAGGGTGTTCAGGGTGTTCCTGGACTGAGAGTGTTCCTGGGATTGGGAGTGTTCCTGGAGCTCAGGGTGTTCCTGGGGCTCAGGGTGTCCCAGGGATAGACTGAGGGTGTTCCTGGAGCTGAGGGTGTTCCTGGGCTGAGGGTTTTTTGGGGCTCAGGGTGTTCCTGGGATTGAGGGTGTTTATGGGACTGAGGATGTTCTTGGACTGAGAGTGTTCCTGGATCTTAGGGTGTTCCTGGACTGAGGGTGTTTTTAGGGCTGAGGGTGTTCCTGGACTGAGGGTGTTCCTGGAGCTCAGAGTGTTTCTGAAGCTCAGGGTGTTCCTGGGGCGAGGGTGTTCCAGGAACTGAGGGTGTTTTTGGGACTAAGGGTGTCCCAAGTACTGAGGGTGTTCCTGGGATTGAGGGTGTTTATGGGACTGAGGGTGCTCCTGGAGCTCAGGGTGTTCCTGGACTGAGGGTGTTCATGGGACTGAGGGTGTTTTTGGGGCTCAGGGTGTTCCTGGAGCTTAGGGCGTTCCTGGGACTGAGGGTGTTTTTGGGGCTGAGGGTGTTCCTGGAGCTCAGGATGTTCCTGGGATTGAGAGTGTTCCAGGAACTGAGGGTGTTTTTGGGACTAAGGGTGTTTTTGGGGCTCAGGGTGTCCCAGGTACTGTGGGTGTTCCTGGGATTGAGGGTGTTTATGGGACTGAGGGTGTTCCTGGAGCTGAGGGTGATCCAGAGCTCAGGGTGTTGTGGATTGAGAGTGTTCCTGGAGCTCAGGGTGTTGAGGCTTTTCCAGGAACTGAGGATGTTCCTGGACTCAGGGTGTTTTTGGGGCTCAGGGTGTTCCTGGGATCACTCCGAGCTCTGCAGGGCTGTGCCTCTGCTCACTTTTGGGATTACACTCAGGGCTGCAGCACCGTTATCCCCAAATTCCGCTCTCCTTTTGCAGCCCCAGCAGGAACAGACACTTTCCTGGCTGGGATCACTCACAGAGCTCCTCCATGGACAGCGAGGGATCAGCTCCAGGCTCTTCCCCAGAGCCACATTTTCAGCACTGGACTCACGGATGAGATTTCCAAAAAACCTTTCCAGGATTCTGCTTTTTTTTTCAGCTTTTTGAGGAAGAGATCACATTTGTCACCTACAGGAGATTGTCACAGCCCTGAGCTTGGGGGTCACAGCACAGGAGGGACCTGGAGAGACCCCGAGGGGCACCAGGATGGGCAGAGGGATGGARCAGCTCTGCTGGGAGAGCTGGGAATGTTYCCCTGGAGAAGGGAAGGACACAGGGAGAGCTCAGAGCCCCTTTTGGGGCCGCTTTTGGGGCTCCAGGAGAGCTGGAGAGGGACTGGGGCCAAGGGCTGCAGGGACAGGACCCAGGGAATGGATCCCACTGGGAAAGGGGAGCTTGGGCTGGGATCTTGGCAAGGAATTCCTGCCTGGGA
>NW_026625213.1:0-6493 GCF_030028575.1 Malurus melanocephalus | reverse complement strand
AAAAAAAAAAAAAAAAGAATTTATTTAAAGAATCCATCCAGCCCCAATCTCTTCCCCAACACCTGTCACTATAAAGGCAGCACGAAGGGTTCCAGCTCTCCTTAATGGATGAGCCTCCTCCTATTAAATCCCAGTCCTGCACTCAGAAATGGGAATTTATTATTATTTGTCACCCCCGCCATAAAAACCTTCCGCCTTATTTCTCACCCCAAATCAATCCTCCTTCRGCTTCAAACCACCTGGTGCCACATTTCAGAGCCGATCCTAAACCCATGGGTGCCTGCTCTGGCTGTGCCTCGCCAGGAATAACTCGGTGCAGAAAAGATTAATCACTCATTAATCACTCGTAATGACAAGGCATTTATAGGCAAAGCATTAATTAGGAGCCACAGGGAGGAAAGGAAAACCCAGAGGTTTAAGRTCTGTAGAGATCCTTTATGGGGTCTCTTTGTCCACAACAAAATTCCCCAAGTGAGGATGAGGTCAAAGAGGAAATCGCTGAAAAAGGAGCATTTTTAGTGAATTTGTTTTATCYGCCCGGGTCAGTTCCAGCTCAGCTGTTCCTCCCCTTCCTGCTCCATCAGGGATGTTCTCACCTCCCCTGGGCCCTGCCCACACCCAGGAAATGATTTGGGATTTTCACCAGGAGCTGGGAGGGTCATTAAAGCCCAGCTCAGCTGCTCCATCCCACACGGAACCCCAAATGCTGTGGGGTGTGGGGTGCACAGAGCTCCCCCTGAGCTCCCATCCTGACCCTGCCCGATCCTAAAGTGCTCTCCCAGTGATCCCAATACTTTAAATCACACCAAACCAGAGGGAAGGAAAAAAAATTACCCAATTCCAGCTGATCCCAGACACGGAATCTGCTGTCTGGGTTTGCTTATAAACCTGGGAAATGGGATAACACAATCCACGGGCTGCCCTTGCTCCTCATGAGGAATCTCCCCACTGGGGCTTTCACAGCCCTGCTCCCTAAAATCTTCCCGTGTGAGAGGTTTTGGTTCTTCAGGAGATAAAGTTGAGCTGAGCCTACGTGTGGGATAAATCCACAGGGATGTGTGTCTGTCCTGCCCCTCCTGGCACTGAGGGGAGGGGGCACAAGGGACACCTGAGGCTCTCCTGGGGTGCCAAAGGGAATTCTTTGGTCATTCCAGGCATTGTTGAGCCGTTGAATCACGGAATTGTTTGGGCTGGAAAAGATTTTGAGATCATCGAGCCCAACCATCCCCCAGCACTGCCCCAAGGCCACCACTGCCCCGTGTCCCCAAGTGCCACATCCCCAGGGCTCTGGGATCCCTCCAGGGATGGGGACTCCACCAGGCTGAGCCCTTTCCAGGAGGAATTTCCCCAATGTCCCCCTGGCCCTGCCCTGGCCCAGCCTGAGGCCGTTCCCTCTCCTCCTGTCCCTTTTTTTTGGGATGACATCCCAAATCCCCCCCGGCTGCCCGCTCCAGGCAGGGAATTTTATAGGGGAAAAGGATCCCCTGGAGCCTCCTTTGCTCCAGGCTGAGCCCCTTTCCAGCTCCCTCAGGATTCTCCAGACCCTTCCCAGCTCCGTTCCCTGCCCTGGACTYGCTCCAACCCCTTTGGGTCTCTCTTTTCCCAGATCTGCCCTGGTCCTGCTGGTTCCCAGCACCGGGAGCTGCTCCCGGATCCCAAACCCGGTGTGGGTGGATCCAGAACCGAGTCCCCACGGATAAAATAAGGCAGCACTGAAATAACGCCGAGCAGCCTCCCTCCCCGCACTCAATAAACATTAACTAATTAATCCTCCCAGCAATCTCCTGGAAATGTTCAGCAGAATGAGAATCACCCACTGAAAGCCATCAGGAGTGGAGAAGGATCTGGAAACATCGGGATCATGGAATGGTTTGGGTTGKRTGRGAYYTTTRCARGYTCCCTCATCCAGCTCAGGCTGCTCCAGATCAGATTTGTTCCGTCTCATTTGAGCCACACCAAGCCCGCAGATCTGATCCTCTCTCTAATCTGGACTAATTTGGATCAACTCTTTTAATCCCGAGCTCAAACAAAGCCGGGTCGGGACTGAGGAGGAGCAGCAGCAGCCGCGGTCGGGGATCGGGGAGGTTTTTTYTTTGAGGCGCATTTGCAGCTCCCTGCGCGCCCTCTGCCCTCTGAAACGATAAAATGCCCTCATCTGAGGGACACCGAGAATATTCAGATTGCAGAGGATAGAAAAGCCGAGCCCAACCTTTGGCACTTTCCTGCCAAGAGAARGGCGCAGCGGGACAAGGATCCATCCCGGTTTTATCGCATCCTGCGGGAGATCAGAGTGGGACAGAATTACAGTTTACTGCAAATGGACCTCTTCGCTCTTCATCAACACGGCAGAGAAAAGCCATTATTCGCCAAAAGGGAGGCCGTTTAGTCCCTGATGGATTCATCGCGCTCTGCTGAGCCGGGATCAGCGGGAGCGGCTCTCCCCGCTGCTAACCTGATTGAGGCACAAACACGCGCCCATTAGGCCGGGGAGCCTTCTTTGCACTTGAGCCAGCCTAATGGGGGAGAAATGAAACAGTTTCAGCGCAGCCAGTTGCCAAAAGTGCATTTGGGAAGGCGGAAGGGTGAGAAGTCACAAGTGACACAGTTCGGGCTCCGCCAACGCGCAGAGAACAGCGAATGTCTGTCTGCGAGGGACAGGTTCGCAAAGCTGCATTTCCACAGCAGCCAGGCTGCGGTTATTTTTAATTTTTCCATCTTTTAGATTTTTTTTTCTCCTGATGCCGAGGGGTGAAGGTTTTGGGGAGGAGCTGAGGGTACAGAGTCAGGAACGGAGCAGGGGCGCCGC
Source organism: Malurus melanocephalus (assembly GCF_030028575.1). Lineage (NCBI taxonomy): Eukaryota > Metazoa > Chordata > Aves > Passeriformes > Maluridae > Malurus > Malurus melanocephalus. The sequence goes on along the minus strand of NW_026625213.1, from coordinate 3,687 downwards.
TCTGGTTTGCTCACAGATGTTCCTGAATTGTGAGGAAGGTTCAGGTAAACACCCCGACAAATGAACAGGAAGGATTTCAGAGGGAAATTCAGCGAGCTGTGACCTCCCCAGGTCCTCTCCAGCCTGAGATCCTACAACCAGGAGGGAGATGGGCACCAAAAATCCTAAAACGCGGTGTGTCATAGCTACGAGGATTTCARCCAGCAAAGATCCGCAGCCCGGGGTGTTTATTCTCAGGTTTATGATCCCTGGATTAATTTCCAGCCTCCACCGCAGGTTTGTCTCCCTTTCAGCAGCTCGAGGTGGTTCCTGCCATGGCCCCATAGCTCCAACACCGCCCCGAGGAGAGGAGAGGGAGAGGGACAGGGAGAGGGAAAAGGAGAAGGAGAAGGAGAAGGAGAAGGAGAAGGAGAAGGAGAAGGAGAAGGAGAAGGAGAAGGAGAAGGAGAAGGAGAAGGAGAAGGAGAGGAGAGGGGCACGGCTGCTGCACAGCTCCTCCGGGCGGGGCTCGGAGCGCACGGGGACAGATCCGGGGAACGAAGGGATTGACGGGCGGAACCCTCATCCTGCCCGAGGATAGAGAAACATTCCCAGAGAACTGGGAATGAGGCATTGAATGGGGCGGCACTCTCATCCTACCCAGGACAGGGGAACTGAACGGGGAACGAGGGGATTGACGGGTGGCACCGTCACCCTGTCCAGGACAGGGGAACTGAATTTGGGGAATGAGGGATTCAGCGGGCAGCACCTTCATCCTGCCCGAGGACAAAGGAACTGAACTGGGAACAGGGCATTAAACGGGCGGCACCTTCATCCTGCCCGAGGAGAGGGCACTGAATTTGGGGAACGAGGGGTCTGACGTCCAGCACTCTCATCCTGCCGAGGACAGAAAAATTGAACCCAGGGAACGAGGGACTGAACGGGCAGCACCCTCATCCTGCCTGAGGACAGGGGAACTGAATTTGGGGAATGAGGGATTTACTGGGCAGCACCTTCATCCTGCCCGAGGAGAGGGCACTGAATTTGGGGAATGAGGGATTCACCAGGCAGCAACTTCATCCTGCCCCAGGATAGAGGAACTGAATTTGGGGAATGAGGGATTTACCGGGCAGCAACTTCATCCTGCCCGAGGAGAGGGCACTGAACGGGGAACGAGGGGATTGACGGGTGGCACCGTCACCCTGTCCAGGACAGGGGAACTGAATTTGGGGAATGAGGGATTGAATGAGCAGCAACTTCATCCTGCTCAAGGATGGGGGAACTGAATTTGGGGAATGAGGGATTGAATGAGCAGCAACTTCATCCTGCCCGAGGACAGAAAAATTGAACCCAGGGAACGAGGGTTGAACGAGCAGCACCCTCATCCCGCCCGAGAACAGGGGCACTGAACTCAGGGAATAAGGGATTTACTGGGCAGTACCCTCACCCTGCCCGAGGAGAGGGCACTGAATTTGGGGAACGAGGGATTTACCGGGCAGCACCTTCATCCTACCCGAGAACAAGGGCACTGAACCCAGGGAACGAGAGATTTACCGGGCAGCATCCTCATCCTGCCCGAGGACAGAAAAATTGAACCCAGGGAATGAGGCATTGAATGGGCAGCACCTTTATCCTGCCCGAGGAGAGGGCACTGAATTTGGGGAATGAGGAATTTACCAGGCAGCACCTTCATCCTGCCCGAGGAGAGAGAAACATTCCCAGAGAACTGGAAATGAGAGATTCACAGGGCAGCACCCTCATCCTGCCCGAGGACAGAGGAACTGAATTTGGGGAATGAGGGATTTACCGGGCAGCACCTTCATCCTGCCCGAGGACAGAAAAATTAAACCCAGGGAACGAGGGATTGAACGGGCAGCACCTTCAACCTGCATGAGGATAAAGGAACTGAATTTGGGGAATGAGGGATTTACCAGGCAGCATCCTCACCCTGCCCCAGGACAAAGGCACCTCCGCGACACTGACAGCCCGAGGGGGGCCGTAATTAATTATCCACGTTTTTCAATCTCTTTGTGGCATCAAAAATGCAAACCTCGCACGGGAAAAGGCTCACTCTGCCTGCAGATCCCCCCTGAGCCGCTGCTGCTGCTGCTGCTCGGTGGCTCTTTGCCTCTCTCTGCTGGCAGGAGCACAAGGAAGAGCCCGGTGCCAACCTGGGATGGGCAGCAGGATGGTGAACCTTCACCCCTGATTCCTTAGAATGTGTCCTGATGCTTTTCTGGATCCTAAATTTCCAGGGCAGAGTGGTGGGAAATGATAAATGGGGCAAATCAGGGATTTGATGSCGATTTCCAGCAGCATTCCAGCACCCTGGGCTATCAAAACAGCCAACACTTGGAACACTCTGAGATGTTTGACATTAAACCAGGAGCTCAGCAGCTTTTCCTACCCCAATTCCTAAGGCCAAAATCCACCCTGCAAGGGGAAGGAAACGCAGTTCAAGCATGGGATGGCTGCAGGGAATTCTAGCCAAGAGAATCAAAGGATTCTGGGGRAAGAACTGATAAAAAAAACCTCAAATTCATCATGAAATTCCCTCAGCACCAACACCCAACTGCAACACTCCCAAGGCAGAGCCAAACCTTGAGCCCATCTAAGGTTCCTCAGCCTCGGGAAGGGTTTTTTGGAGGCCCCAAATCCCCCGGGAGTGCCAGGAAAAGGAGGGGATTCAGTCCCTCTGGAGCTGGCATTTCCCAGCACTGGCACCTCTCTTTCCCCACTGACAGCACCAGCGATGCTCGAGGGATTTTTACCTTTTTCCTTTAGATTTTTGTGACCTTCCCGTGCTTTTCCCTGCCCTTTTCCCCAGCTGGGAGAACCAAACAACCCTGGAGGCCCCAAATTCCCCAGCAGTGCCAGGAAAAGGAGGGGATTCAGTCCCTCTGGAGCTGGCATTGCCCCCTCTTCTTTCCCCACTGACAGCACCAGCGATGCTCGAGGGATTTTTGCTTTTTTCCTTTAGATTTTTGTGACCTTCCCGTGCTTTACCCTGCCCTTTTCCCCAGCTGGGAGAACCAAACAATCCTGGAAGCCCCAAATTCCCCAGCAGTGCCAGGAAAAGGAAAGAATTCAATCCCTCTGGAGCTGGCATTGTCCAGAGCTGCCCCCTCTTCTTTCCCCCCTGACCAGCACCAGCGATGCTCGATGGATTTTTGCCTTTTTCCTTCAGATTTTTATGACTTTCCTGTGCTTTTTCCTGCCCTTTTCCCCAGCTGGGAGAACCAAACAACCCTGGAAGCCCCAAATTCCCCAGCAGTGCCAGGAAAAGGAGGGGATTCAATCCCTCTGGAGCTGGCACTGCCCCCTCCTTTCCCCACTGACCAGCACCAGCGATGCTCGAGGGATTTTTACCTTTTTCCTTTAGATTTTTGTGACTTTCTCGTGCTTTTCCCTGCCCTTTTCCACAGCTGGGAGAACCAAACAACCCTGGAGGCCCCAAATTCCCCAGCAGTGCCAGGAAGAAGAAAGAATTCAGTCCCTCTGGAGCTGGCACTGCCCAGCACTGTCCCCTCTATTTCCCCACTGACAGCACCAGCGATGCTCGAGGGATTTTTGCTTTTTTCCTTTAGATTTTTGTGACCTTCCCGTGCTTTTCCCTGCCCTTTTCCCCAGCTGGGAGAACCAAACAACCCTGGAAGCCCCAAATTCCCCAGCAGTGCCAGGAAGAGGAGAGAATTCAGTCCCTCTGGA
>NW_026625212.1:16247-17746 GCF_030028575.1 Malurus melanocephalus | reverse complement strand
AGTTTGGTTTCATAGCCAGAAAGAGCAGGTCGATATTTTGTGAAGCAGAGGGGAAAACTCTTCTTGGAAGAATTGCCTTCACCTTCAAAGCGTGGTTTAGTGTGAAACTTTATTACTTAGGGCTGAATTCAGTGAAAAGTTCGGAGTCCTGATACAATATTCTGTTCTATTCTATTCTATTCTGTTCCGTTCCATTCCATTCTGTTCTATCCCACCCCACTGAACCCATCGATCGCATCCCATTGATCCCATCCCATCCCATCCCATCCCATCCCATCCCATTCCCAGTGTTTAATATCTCTGAACACTCTGATAGATGATCGAAACCATTAATTATCTTTACAGACTTTATTTAACCATCTCACCGCACCTGCTGATTTCTCCTCCTGGGCACGCAGTTGAGAATAATGCACTAAAAATATTTCAATATTTTATTTTAAATTTCTGTATCTCATGAAAGTTTGTTCATCTGGAAATGTGGGGTGGATTTGTTGACCTGAACCAGACCCGCCCTCCCTGCAGCTCTTGTGGTGGTCTGAGTTGAAAAAATAACATTTTAAAACACTAAAAATTCATTTGTGGATTTTTCTTTTAAAAAAACCACGATGAGCTGGAGCAGAGCAGCGCTGAAGAGAGCGATATCTGCAAATTCACAGCTCTTGTGCACAATTTATGCCTCTTATCATATCAGAAAGCAGCTCAGAAATCAATTCCTGCCATCCCCATCCATGTCAAAGCCGCTTTATCAACGGAAACCTCCTGGAAATTGTTCCATCTGTTCGAAAGGAGATGGATCTGGAGGATTGGGATGCAATTCCTTTCTTCTCTTACACTTCCAGGTGCTGCTGTGGAATGATTTTATTTTATTTTTTTTTCCACTGAAAGAGGGCGATAAAAATTGCTCATTAAATTGTTCCGGTCGAAGCAGCTTTTTATAAAAATTTGTTGGTGATAAGAGATGAACACCTGGAAATCACAGAGGTTTCGGTTTAGGGGTTGGAATTGAGACRGTCAAAAAAATCGATTGGATCCAGGGGGATAAAAAAAAATAACAGAAGAAACAAAACCCAAACAAATCCACAAAAATTAATTTGGCCAGAATTGCTGGAGAGAGTTTGGAGGTGTTCTCAGACTGGGAATGTTCCCCTGGAGAAGGGAAGGATCCAGGGAGAACTTCCAGAACATTGCAGGAGCTCCAGGAGAGTTGGGAATGTTCCCCTGGAGAAGGGAAGGATCCAGGGAGAGCTTCCAGAACATTCCAGGGGCTCCAGGAGAGCTGGGAATGTTCCCCTGGAGAAGGGAAGGATCCAGGGAGAGTTCCCAGAATTCTGACTGGAAAAGGCAGAAAGGAGCAGGATGGTTCCTTGGTTTGTGTTGGGATTTTTAACAGTTGAATCTATCACACTTTCTTTTATCCCCCAGAAAAAAATCGGGAAAAAAAAGCGGAAAAATTCCTCTTTTCACGTAGGAAGTGTCGGAATTCATTTGGAAGCGTTGCT
>NW_026625212.1:9429-11887 GCF_030028575.1 Malurus melanocephalus | reverse complement strand
GTGGTGGGGAAAAAAATGGGATTTTACCGATCGAGGGTTTTTTTCTTTTATGGAAGATCAGTGTTGGTGCAATGTTTGTCTGAAAATTCCCAAATTTTTGGGGTGGGAGGATCTTCCTTTAGACTCTCTGTGACCCTCCAGTGATGCTGAATTCCCTGGATTTAATTCCACAGGGACAAGAGGGGTTTTTTTGGGGGAATTTGCTGATGAATTTGGATCTTTTATCAAGATCAAAATTCATCAGCAAATGATGAATTTTAATCATTAAAATAATAATGATTTTAATAAACACAGCGATAGTTCATACCCCAGGTGAAGGGCAGGAACTTCCAAACCTCGGTGTAAAAAAAACCAAATCATGGACAAAGCTCTGCTTTACTCCAGGGATCTGTGGGAAATCATCTGGTGAAAATAAAGCTGTATTTTGGGGGAAAAAAAATGGTTTTTTTCCTGGGATAAAGCACTTCCAGTTTGTCATGGTGCCGTGTGATGGAAATGGTGAATTTTTTTTGGAGTGGTTGAGGACACTTTGTGTCCAAGGACTGAGAGTACTTTGGGAATTGCTCTGTGCTGTGTTAAAAGGATGGGAAAAATCCTTAATGAAAAACTTTCGTGGTTTATTGACTTGTCAGAGGGAAAATCTTGGGAAAATCCCAGGAAAATCCCAGAAAAATCCCAAATTTTTCATGAGAGGTATCTGCGGATTTGGCATCTTCAATCCCCGATTGAAGCACAGGAACCTTCATTATTTCACAGAGAAGGAAAATCCTGGGAAAACCCTTGGAAAATTCCAAGTTTGGGAAAAATTGGGGTGGTTTTTTTTTTTTTTCCGGAATAAAGCACTTCCAGTTGGTCACGGTGCCGTGTGAGGGAAATGCTGATGTTTTTTGGGGTGTTTGGAGACACTTTTTGTCCAAACACTGAGAGTACTTTGGGAATTGCTCTGTGCTGTGTTAAAAGGATGGGAAAAATCCTTCATGGAAACTTTTCTCGTTTATTGATTGGCAGAAGGAAAATCTTGGGAAAATCTTTGGAAAATCCCAGAAAAATCCCAAATTTTCCATGAGAGGTATCTGCAGATTTGACATCTTCAATCCCTGATTGAAGCACAGGAACCTTCATCTCTTCACAAACACAGTAGGAAAATCCTGGGGAAGCCCTTGGAAAATCCCAAGTTTGGGAAAATTTCGGGTTTTTTTCTGGAATAAATCACTTCCAGTTGGTCATGGTGCTGTGTGAGGGAAATGATGAATTTTTTTGGGGTGGTTTGAGACACTTCGTGTGCAAACAATGAGAATACCTTTGGAATTGCTCTATGCTGTGTTAAAAGGATGGGAAAAATCCTTCATTGAAATTTTCTGATTTGTTGGCTGGCAGAGGGAAAATCCTGGGAAAATTGTGGAAAAATCTTGGGAAAATCCTGGGGAAATCCCAGAAAAAAACCCAAATTTTCCATGAGAGGTATCTGCAGATTTGGCATCTTCAATCCCTGATTGAAGCACAGGAACCCTCATCTCTTCACAAACACAGAAGGAAAATCCTCGGAAAACCCTTGGAAAATCCCAAATTTGGGGAAAATTGGGTTTTTTTTCTGGAATAAATCACTTCCAATTGGTAACAGTGCCGTGTGAGGGAAATGATGAATTTTTTTGGGGTGGTTGGAGACACTTTGTGTCCAAGGACTGAGAGTACCTTGGGAATTGCTCTGTGCTGTGTTAAAAGGATGGGAAAATCTTTCATGGGAACTTTTGTGGTTTATGGACTTGACACAAAGAAAATCTTGGAAAAATTCCAGGAAAATTCCAGAAAAATCCCAATTTTCCATGAGAGGTATCTGCGGATTTGGCATCTTCAATCCCCGATTGAAGCACAGGAACCTTCATCTCTTCACAAACACAGAAGGAAAATCCTGTGAAAAGCTTTGAAAAATCCCAAGTTTGGGAAAAATTGGGTTTTTTTTCCGGAATAAATCACTTCCAGTTGGTCACGGTGCTGTGTGAGGGAAATGATGAATTTTTTTTTGGGGTGGTTTGGGACACTTTGTGTCCAAACACCGAGAGTTCCTTGGGAATTGCTCTGTGCTGTGTTAAAAGGAAGGAAAAAATCCTTCATGAAAAGCTTTTCTGGTTTATGGACTTGTCAGAGGGAAAATCTTGGGAAAATCTTGGGAAAATCCCAGAAAAACCCCAATTTTCCATCAGAGGTACCTGCAGATTTGGCATCTTCAATCCCTGATTGAAGCACAGGAACCTTCATCTCTTCACAAACACAGAAGGAAAATCCTGGGAAAACCCTTGGAAAATCCCAAGTTTGGGAAAAATTGGGGGTTTTTTTTCTGGGATAAATCACTTCCAGTTGGTCATGGTGCTGTGTGAGGGAAATGATGAATTTTTTTTAGGGTTGTTGGGGACACTTTGTGTCCAAGCACCGAGAGTACTTTGGGAATTGCTCTGTGCTG
>NW_026625212.1:6131-7435 GCF_030028575.1 Malurus melanocephalus | reverse complement strand
ATGGAATATTCCAGCGCAGAAACCCAAAAATAAAACCCAAAATAAAAACCCAAAAAATAAAACCCAAAATAAAAACCCAAAAATAAAACCCAAAATAAAAACCCAAACTAAGGCAGAAGTGTGGAAGGTCCACCCCTGTCCCCAAGTGCCACATCCACACTGAAATCCCTCCAGGAATGGGATCTCCCTGGGCAGCTCTTCCAATGATTTTCCGAAACTTTCCATTAAAAAAAGGAAATATCTTAAAGGAATATCTTAAGGATTAATGATTATTAGGAAAATAATGAGTGGATGAAAGGCAGGGAAAGGTCCCACAGAAACCCAAAATTAAAAAAAAAAAAGGCAGAAGTGTGGAAAATCCAGCACTGCCAAGGCCACCCTGACCATGTCCCCAAGTGCCACATCCACCCTGAAATCCCTCCGGGGATGGGAGCTCCCTGGGCAGCTCTTCCAATGATTTTCCAACCTTTTCCATAAAAAAGGGAAATATCTTAAAGGAATATCTTAAGGATAATGATTATTAGGAAAATTTTCAGTGGATGAAAGGTAGGGAAGGATCCCACAGAAACCCAAAATAAAAAAAAAACCGAGGCAGAAGTGTGGAAAATCCAGCACTGCCGAGGCCACCCTGACCATGTCCCCAAGTGCCACATCCACCCTGAAATCCCTCCAGGGATGGGAACTCCCTGGGCAGCTCTTCCAATGATTTTCCGAAACTTTCCATAAAAAAAGGAAATATCTTAAAGGAATATCTTAAGGATTAATGATTATTAGGAAAATTATCAGTGGGTGAAAGGTAGGGAAGGGTCCCACAGAAACCCAAAATAAAAAAAAAGCCGAGGCCACCCCGACCATGTCCCCAAGTGCCACATCCACTCTGAAATCCCTCCAGGAATGGGATCTCCCTAGGCAGCACTTCCAATGATTTTCCAACCCTTTCCATAAAAAAAAGGAAATATCTTAAAGGAATATCTTAAGGATTAATGATTATTAGTAAAAAAGTAAGTGGATGAAAGGCAGGGAAAGGTCCCACAGGAACCCAAATTAAAAAAAAAAGGCAGAAGTGTGGAAAATCCAGCACTGCCGAGGCCACCCCGACCATGTCCCCAAGTGCCACATCCACCCTGAAATCCCTCCAGGGATGGGAACTCCCTGGGCAGCTCTTCCAATGATTTTCCAACCTTTTCCAACCCTTTCCAAGAACCCCCCGGAACATCTCCCACCACCCCCAAAGATTTGWCAGAACAAAGAGCTGATAAAGCAATCAAACAAACCCCATTTACRCATCCCCGAGAGGAGAATTC
>NW_026625212.1:3039-5256 GCF_030028575.1 Malurus melanocephalus | reverse complement strand
CTTGGGGACAGGGTCGGGGTGGCCTCGGCAGTGCTGGATTTTCCACACTTCTGCCTTGTTTTGCTTTTTTTTAAATTTTGGATTTCTGTGTGGGACCTTTCCCTTCTCACACCGCTTTTTTATTGTTTCATACATTCATAATTTTTTATTCTTTCTCCTCATCCCATTGCTCCAACATCTCATCCCATGAACATCCCCGTTGGTTTAAACCCCACAGTTTTGGGGGTCTGGGGTTTGTGTTCTCTGCTGGGTGGAACTTTTTGATGATTGATAGGATTTTTCCATGATTAATAGGATTTTTCGATGATTAATAGAATTTTTCCATGATTAATAGGATTTTTCCATGAGTAATAGGATTATTTGATGATTCATAGGATTATTCGATGATTAATAGGATTTTTTGATGACTAATAGGATTTTTCCTTGATTAATAGGATTATTCAGTGATTAATAGGATTTTTTATTATTAATAGGGTTTTTCCATGATTAATAGCATTTTTCCTTGATTAATAGGATTATTTGATGAATAATAGGATTTTTTCCATGATGAATAGGATTTTTCCATGATTAATAGGATTTTTCCATGATTAATAGGAATATTCAATCATTAATAGGATTATTCGATGATTAATAGGATTTTTCCATGCTTAATAGGATTTTTCCATGATTAATAGGATTTTTCCATGATTATTAGGAATATTCAATCATTAATAGGATTATTTGATGAATAATAGGATTTTTCCATTATTAATAGGATTTTCCCATGATTAATATGATTATTTGATGAATAATAGGATTTTCCCATTATTAATAGGATTATTTGATGAATAATAGGGTTTTTCCATGATTAATAGGATTTTTCCATCATTAATAGGATTTCCCATCCTCCTATCCCTATTTTTATTCATCACTGCCTCCGGACAAATCCAGGGATCCCTGAGCCCCCTCCCCAACGATGAATCCATTGGGAATGCCAAAAGTGTTTTTTCTTCCTCCTCCCTCATTAATTTCCTACATAACCACAGACCACAAACATTCCACCATTATTCTACCATTTCTCCTTTTCCTTCACTTTTTCTCCCGTTTCCTCCCACTTTTTGCTCCTCTCTCAAACTCCCGACAGCCGCACATCCCAAAAACCGCTCGCGTTTCGAAGATAAGCCGATCTTAGGCTGCGCCTATCTCAAATGAGCCGCGTTTTTGATACAGGAAGGAATATTTAAAAACCATTGAATTCCTCGRGTTGGGGTTTATTGAACGTTTTCCGCGGTCCCGGCTGCCGTTATCGGTGCAATTATGATTTTATTGATAAGAGCACGGGGTGTGAATAAATTTAGAGAGAGAGGAGCCAAATCTTTGGGTTTTATTTCATTGGGGCCGAGCGCCGCGTGCTGATTTTAATATCGGGGGTTTTTTGGGGGGAAATCCAAGGAAAAATGAGCTCGTGGATTCCTCTTCCTGCTCTTCTTGCTGGAATTTCTATCCGAGGAACGTTGGGATTCYATCTTTGCTCAGCTTTCTGCACTGAATTCTGTAATTAATTAATAATTAGAATAATAAATAAAATAATTAACAGAATCACAGGTTTAAATTMATCAGCTGAAGGTGAAGCATCCAGTTAAAAGAAAGGAATTTAAAAAAATCATCGAATTCCAACCCCCTGATATTGGGAGAGGCTCCTCCCACTATCACAAGATCTGTCCAATCTGAAGCTAAAATCCAGCAAAAATCAATATGTTCTGAAAATTCATTTCTTTGCAAGAAAATGAATCAGCGTAATCATAAATTTGGCTGAATAATAAATGATCCAAGCGCTGTTGGTTAGAGGGAAAAAATAAAATGCAGAGGACTGAAATGATTCACACGGGGCCGGATGAGTTAGGACAAGGTTTAGGATTCCCGGTGCCGTTTTTACAGCGCAGGGCCATAAAAATTCATGGAAAAAATCCAAACTCAAAGCGCCCATCAAACCCACAAAGCTGCACCCTACACATATTTTTTGGTGTTTTTGGAAATTGGAAAGAATTGGCAGCTGTAAGGGGAGAGTGTGAGGAAACAGAGCTCGATTTAGGGTGCAGGTGGCCATAAAGGTGTTATAAAACAATCCTGTTTTCTCCCATTGCAAAATCCCAGTGGATTTTGGGATTTATTTCCACCTCTCCCAGCTTCCCAAGCTACAAGGAATATTAGGAATATAAGGATATAAAATAAATATAA
>NW_026625212.1:0-1066 GCF_030028575.1 Malurus melanocephalus | reverse complement strand
AACCCCATAAATGTGGAGTTTCCTTTCCCTTCCTCCAGAAAGGCAATCCTTGTAACCCCATAAACGTGGAGTTTCCCTTTCCTCCAGAAAACCACGAGCTCTGACTGACCCTGCATTTGTGGGATTGTAACCCAATTAGGAAGAACTCTTGGATAGACAGGGAAGAGTTAATTCTCCTAATTAATTAGGCTAACGACTTCTTGGGATTGTAACCAAATTAGGAAGAACTCTTGGATTAGACAGGAAGAGTTAATAATTAGGCTAATGACTTCCTGGGATTGTAACTGGATTAGGATGAACTCTTTGACGGACAGGGAAGAGTTAATTCTCCTAATTAATTAGGCTAACGACTTCCTGGGATTGTAACTGGATTACGATGAACTCTTGGATAGACAGGGAAGAGTTAATTAGGCTAACGACTTCTTGGGATTGTAATTGGATTAGGAAGAACTCTTGGATGGACAGGGAAGAGTTAATTAGTCGAACAACTTCCTGGGATTGTAATTAGATTAGGATGAACTCTTTGACAGACAGGGAAGAGTTTATTAGGCTAACGACTTCCTGGGATTATAACTGGATTAGGATGAACTCTTGGATAGACAGGGACGGGTTAATTAGGCTAACGACTTCCTGGGATTGTGACTGGATTAGGATGAACTTTTTGACGGACAGGGAAGAGTTAATTCTCCTAATTAATTAGGGTAATGACTTCCTGGGATTGTAATGGATTAGGATGAACTCTTGGATGGACAGACAAGCGTTAATTAGGCTAACGACTTCTTGGGATTGTAACTGGATTAGGATGAACTCTTTGACAGACAGGAAAGAGTTAATTCTCCTAATTAATTAGGCTAACGACTTCCTGGCGCTGTGCTTTTAGGGTGACACCCCACCTAAACCCGAGCTGGGAGGGGGATTATGGGGAGCTGCCGTCCCATGTCAGTGGGATCAGTGTGGATCAAATCCCGCTAAACCATTCCTGATCCTTCATTAGGTCATTCCTGTCAGGAAGAGGAGTTGGATGGAATTACGGACACATCTCCCTGGAGGTTTCCTGAATGGGAGA
>NW_026625211.1:16477-17655 GCF_030028575.1 Malurus melanocephalus | reverse complement strand
GGGAATGCTGGGGAGTCCCGGGGGTTCCAATGGGAATTTTTTGGGGTTTAATGGGAATTGGGATGAATTAATGGGAATTTCGGGAGTTCTGAGGGGATTTTGGGGGCATTTTGGGGGATTTTGGGGGGTTTTGGGAATTTCGGGGGATGACGGGAATTTCGGGAACGTTTTTGGGGAAATAACGGGAATTTCGGGGTTTGAAGAGATGTTTTGAGGGGAAAAACGGGAATTCCGGGATTTTAGCGGGATTTTTGAGATTTTAGCGGGAATTTCGGGTTTTTAAATGGGACCTTTGGGGTATTTAACGGGAATTTGGGGATTTTAACGGGAATTTCGGGATTTTAGTGGGAATTTCTGGATTTTAGCGGGAATTTCACGATTTTGGCGTGAATTTCGGGATTTTAGTGGGAATTTTGGGGTTCTAACGGGGATTTTAGCTGGAATTTTGGGACTTTGATGGGATCTTTGGGATTTAAGCGGGAATTTCGGGATTTTAACGGAAATTTTGAGATTTTAGCGGAAATTTCGGGGTTTTGGCGGGAATTTTGGTGTTCTAATGGGAATTTCGGGATTTTGGCGGGAATTTGAGGATTTTAACGGGATCTTCGGGATTTTAGCAGGAATTTCAGGGTTTCTGTTGGGAATTTCGGGATTTTAGCGGGAATTTTGGGGTTCTAACGGGAATTTCCGGGTTTCTATCGGGAATTTCGGGATTTTGGCGGGAATTTCAGGGTTTCTAATGGGAATTTTGGGATTTTGGCCGGATTTTAGTGGGAATTTTGGGATTTTGACGGGAATTTCAGAGTTCTAACGGGAATTTCGGGATTTTAGCGGGAATTTTGGGGTTCTAAGGGGATTTTAGGGGGAATTTCGGGATTTTGGTGGGAATTTCAGGATTTTGGTGGGAATTTCGGGATTTTAGCGGGAATTTCGGGATTTTAGCGGGAATTTCGGTGTTTTGGCGGGAATTTCGGGATTTTAGCGGGAATTTCGGTGTTTTGGCGGGAATTCCGGGATTTTAGCGGGAATTTCGGGATTTTGCCGGGAATTTCGTGTTTCTAACGTGACCCTTTTTGGGGGTGTCTCCGCTTTTCGGGGGCTCCCCCCTGACTCTGCCCCTCCCCCCCCCTTTAGGCCGCCATGAAGGAGGCGCCGCCGCCGCCGCCCCGCGCGTTCCC
>NW_026625211.1:10291-13097 GCF_030028575.1 Malurus melanocephalus | reverse complement strand
GCGTGGGGGGCGGGGCCGAGCCCGGGACACGCCCCCAGGGCCCGCAGGCCACGCCCACTCCGGCCCGGGCCACGCCCCCCGGGCAGCCCAGCCCCCCCCTGCGCGAGGAGCACGTGACCTGCGTGCAGAGTCAGTGACGTCATCGCGCGGGAAAAGGGGGTGGGGCTTGGGGGAGGTGACGTCATGGGGGCGGGGTTGTGATGCGATTAATGAGGGAGGTTGGCTGGTGACGTCATCAGGGACGAATGGGAGGTGATGATGTCATCGGGGGTGGGTGGGGCTTGGGGAGATGACGTCATGGGGGTGGGGCTATGACGTAATTAATAAGGGGTGCGGTTGTGATGTCATCGAGGGCGGGATAGGAGGTGATGACGTCATCGGGGACGGGTTCTGGATCGGGGGATTGGGGTGATGACGTCATCAGGCGGGATGGGAGGTGATGACGTCATTGGGGGAGGGGTGGGTTTTGGGGTTGCAGGGGGGGAATTGGGGTGATGACGTCATAAGGGAGCGGAGGTTTGGAGGTGATGACGTCATCGGGGGAGGGGTTTTGGGGGTCGCGGGGGGAGATTTTGGGGTGATGACGTCATCAGGAGTGGAGGTTTGGGGTGACGATGTCATCAGGGGGTGAGATGTGAGGTGATGACATCATCGGAGGAGGAGCTTGGGGTCGCGCAGGGGGATTTGGGGTGATGATGTCACCAGGGGGCGGGACAGGAGGTGATGACGTCATCGGGGGACAGGTTTTGGATCGTAGGGGAGAAATTGGGGCGATGACGTCATCAGGGAGCGGAGGTTGGGTGATTACATCATCAGGGGGAGGGGTTTGGGGGTCACGGGAGGAGATTTGAGGTGATGACGTCATTGGGCGGAATAGGATGTGATGACGTCATCCGGGGAGGGGTTTTTGATTTCGGGGGATTTGGGGTGATGACGTCATCAGGGGCGGGATATGAGCCGATGACGTCATCAGGGGGCGGGTTTTGGGGTCGTGGGGACGTGATTTGGAGTGATTACGTCATCAAGGGGGCGGGATAGGAGGGGATGACATCATTAGGGGCGGGACGGGAGGTGATGACATCATCGGGGGACAGGTTTGGGGGTCGTGGGGGGAGATTTTGGGTGATGACGTCATCGGGGCTGGAGGTTTGGGATGATGACGTCATTGGGCCGGGAATTCTGGGGTTGTGACGTCATCGAGGAGATGGATTTGGGTCGATTTGGGCCAATTTTGGGTCGATTTTTTTGGGTTTTCGGGTCCAATTTCCGTGGGAATTTCGGGAATTTCATTTTTTTCGGGATTCCGCCCCCGATGACGTCACCGAGGGTGGATTTAGGGTCAATTTGGGCGGATTTTGGGGCGATTTCTGTGGGAATTTCGGGAATTTTGGTGCCGATTTCCATGGGAATTTCACGAATTTCGAGAATTTCGGGAATTTCATTTTTTTTGGAATTCTGTCCCTGATGACGTCACCGAGGGCGGATTTTGGGTCAATTTGGGCAGATTTTGGGTCTGTTTGGTTCAATTTTGGGCGATTTTTCGGGGATTTTGGGTCCGATTTCTGTGAGAATTTCGGGAATTTTGGGAATTTCGTTTTTTTTGGGATTCTGCCCCCGATGATGTCACCGAGGTGGAATTTTGGGGCGGTTTCAGGCATTTTGGGTCAATTTGGGCCGATTTTGGGTCGATTTTTCGGGCATTTTGGGTCCGTTTTCCGTGGGAATTTCGGGGATTTCGGGTCCGATTTCCATGGGAATTTCGGGAATTTTGGGAATTTCATTTTTTTCGGGATTCTGCCCCGATGACGTCACCGAGGGCGGATTTTGGGTCAGTTTGGGCAGATTTTGGGTCTGTCCAGTTTGATTTCGGGTGATTTTTCGGGGATTTCGGGTCCGATTTCCGCTGGAATTTTGGGAATTTTGGGTCCGATTTCCATGGGAATTTCAGAAATTTCGTGAATTTCATTTTTTTCGGGATTCTGCCCCGATGATGTCATCGAGGGCAGATTTTGGGTCGATTTGGGCCGATTTTGGGTCGATTTTTCGGCGATTTTGGGACCGATTTCCGTGGGAATTTCAGGAATTTCGCGTCCGATTTCCACCAGAATTTTGGGAATTTCGTTTTTTTCGGGATTCTGTCACCGAGGGCGGATTTTGGGGCGGTTTCAGGCATTTTGGATGAGTTCCTGCAGGCCTACGGGAGTCTGATCCCGGTGAGCGCCGATGAGGTGGTGGAGAAACTCGAGGACATTTTCCAGCAGGAATTCAGCACTCCCCAAAGGTGCGGAATTCGGGGAAATTTGGGAATTTTTTACAAATTTCGGGGCAAAATCTGGGGTTTTTGGTGCTTTCCAGACTGGGATTTTTTCAGGAACTTTTGGAGTTTTAGGACGGGGATTTTTCTGGGATTTTGGGACTTTTAGGACCGGGTTTTTTTCTGGAATTTCGGTACTTTCTGGACGAGGATTTTTTTGGGATTTCAGAGATTTTGGGACTTTTCAGACCGGATTTTTTTTTGGGAATTTTGGTCCTTTCTGACTGCGTTTTTTTTCTGGAGTTTTCATCCTTTTCATACTGGGTTTTTTTTTGGGAATTTGGGGATTTTGGTACCTTTCAGACCGCATTTTTTCTGTAATTTCGCTCTATTCCACTCTACGTTTTTTTCTGGAATTTTGCCCCTTTCCAGACCGGGATGTTTTGGGATTTTGGGAGTTCCCGGACCGGGATTTTTTCTGGAATTTTGAGACTTTTAGGACCGGGGTTTTTTTTGGGATTTTGCTCCTTTCCAGACCGATTTTTTTGGGGG
>NW_026625211.1:5122-8590 GCF_030028575.1 Malurus melanocephalus | reverse complement strand
TAAATTTTTTGGTAGATTTTTGGGAATTTTTAGCAATTTTTGAGAATTTTTTTGGAATTTTTTTGGAATTTTTCAGAATTTTTTGGGAATTTTTTGGTAAATTTTTTTGGTTAATTTTTTGGACTTTTTTGAATTTTTTAGGATTTTTTTGGAATTTTTTTTTAAATTTTGGTAAATTTTTTGGTGAATTCTTTTTGGGAAATTTTAGTGAATTTAGGTAAATTTTTTTGGAATTTTTGGGAATTTTTTGGGGAAATTTGGGGAAATTTTGGGAATTTTTTGGAATTCTTGAGAATTTTTGGGGATTTTTGGTGATTTCGGAGTGTTTGGGAGAGCTTGGGAGCTTTTTATGGGGTTTTTGGGGTTTTTCAGATTATTTTTGGGGTTTTGGGGATGATTTTTGGGGTTTTGGGATGAATTTTGGGTATCTGGGTCTTTTTTTGGGTTTCTCAGACCATTTTTTGGTGTTTCTCAGATAATTTTTGGGTTTTCCCAGGTGTTTTTTGGGGTTTTGGGGTGATTTTTGGGGTTTCTCAGGTGGTTTTTTTTTGGTTTTGGGATGACTTTTGGGGATCCTGGGTCATTTTTTAGGTTTTTGGGGTGATTTTTTGGTTTTTGGGCTGATTTTTTATGTTTTTGGGCTGATTTTTGGGGTCTCTCAGCTCATTTTTGGGGTTTCCCAGGTGTTTTTTGCGGTTTTGGGATGATTTTTGAGGGTTTGGGGATGATTTTTGGGATGATTTTTGGGTTTTGGGATAATTTTTGATGTTTTTGGGCGATTTTTGGGTTTTCTCCAATAATTTTTGGTGTTTCTCAGGTGATGAACATGTACGGTGACCTCGTCATGGACGCCGTGCCCGACAAGGTGAGGGGGCGTGGCCTAAAGGGGCGTGTCCCACCCGCGTGGGCGTGTCCTATCCATGTGGGCGTGGCCCCGCTAAGCCCCTCCCCCTTTCAGGTGCATTTTTTCAACTCCTTTTTCTACGACAAACTCCGCACCCGCGGCTACGAGGGCGTTCAGCGCTGGACCAAAAACGTGAGGGGGCGTGGCCTGAGGGGGCGGGGCCTCGGGGGCGTGGCCAAGAGGGGCGGAGCCTCGGGGGCGTGGCCAAGAGGGGCGGGGCTCCGGGTGGGCGTGGTTAAATCTGTGATAATTAGGAGGGCGTGGCCACGGGAGGTAATAAGGTGGGAGGAGCGTGGGTGGGGTGTAAAGGGGTGTGTGGCCCTTTAAATGTGGGCGTGGTCTTTTTAAATGGGGGTGTGGCCCTTTAAATGTGGGTGTGGCCCTTTAAATGGGGTGTGGCCCTTTAAATGTGGGCGTGGCCCTTTAAATGTGGGCGTGGCCATTTAAAGGTGGGTGTGGCCATTTAAATCAAGGTATGGCCCTTGAAATATGGGTGTGGCCATTTAAATGGGGGTGTGGCCCTTTAAATGTGGGCATGGCCCTTTAAATGTGGGCGTGGCCCTTTAAATATGGGCGTGGCCTTTTAAATGTGGGCATGGCCTATGTGGATGTGGCACTTTAAATGTGGGTGTGGCCCTTTAAAATGTGGGTGTGGCCTCTGTGGATGGGGCACTTTAAATGTGGGTGTGGCCATTTAAATGTGGGTGTGGCCCTTTAAATGTGGGCGTGGCCATTTAAATGTGGGCGTGGCCCTTTAAATGTGGGCGTGGCCCTTTAAATGTGGGCGTGGCCCTTTAAATGTGGGCGTGGCCATTTAAGTATGGGTGTCGCACTTTAAATGGGGGTGTGGTCCTTTAAATGTGGGCGTGGCCCTTTAAGTGTGGGCGTGGCCCTTTAAATGTGGGCGTGGTCTCTGTGGATGTGGCACTTTAAATGTGGGCGTGACCATTTAAATGTGGGCGTGACCATTTAAATGTGGGCGTGGCCTTTTAAATGTGGGAGTGGCCTTTGGGGGTGTGGCCCTTTAAATGTGGGCATGGCCCTTTAAATGTGGGTGTGGCCTTTAAGGGTATGATTTTCAGGTGGGCGTGGCTCCACCGTTGTGGGCGTGGCCTCTTCATTACAAAATCCATCTCAATTTGGGTCAATTTGGGGACAATTTGAGGTCATTTTTGGGGTCATTTTTGCTGGGATTTGGGGGGCGTGGCCTCCTGTGGGCGTGGCCCCTGGGATGGGCGTGTCTTCCCGATGGTGGGCGTGGCCTCATAGTTACAAATTCCATCCCAATTTGGGGTAATTTTTGGTGAGATTTGGGGGCGTGGCCTCTGGTGGGTGTGGTCCCCGAGGTGGGCGTGGCTTCTCAATGGTGGGCGTGTCTTCCCGATGGTGGGCGTGGCCTCGTTAAAAAGTCTGTCTCAATTTGGTTCAATTTGGGGTTATTTTGGGGTCATTTTCACTGGGATTTGGGGGCGTGGCCTCAGTGGGCGTGTCCCCCGAGGTGGGCGTGGCTTCCTAATGGTGGGCGTGGCCTAATTATAAAATCAATTTTAATTTTGGGTCGATTTGGGGACAATTTTGGGTAATTTTGGGGTCATTTTTGCTGAGGTTTGGGGGGCGTGGCCTCTGTGGGTGTGGCCCCCGAGGTGGGTGTGTCTCCACCATGGTGGGCGTGTCCTCCCGATGGTGGGCGTGTCTTTTCGACGGTGGGCGTGGCCTCATTATAAAATTCATCTGTATTTCATTTGATTTTGGGACAATTTGGGGTCATTTGGGGGTCATTTTTGGGTCATTTTTGCTGGGAATTGGGGGCGTGGCCTCCGGTGGGTGTGGCTTTAAAGTGGGCGTGTCCTCCCCATGGTGGGCGTGGCCTCTATTACAAATGCCATCCCAATTTGGGTCGATTTGGGGACAATTTTGTGTAATTTTGGGGTCATTTTTGGGGTAATTTTGACTGTTTTTTTCTGGGCGTGGCCTATGTGGGCGTGGCCCCGAAGTGGGCGTGTCCTCCCGACGGTGGGCGTGGCCTCCTTCCATCTTTACCCATTTCTCCCCGTTTTGGGGTCATTCCCGCCCCGTTTTTTCCCGGGTTTTTTTCTGGGGTGGGCGTGTCCCCCCGATGGGCGTGTCTCCACCATGGTGGGCGTGGCCCCCGAGGTGGGCGTGTCCTCCCGGACGGTGGGCGTGGCCTCCCTCTCTCTTTACCTATTTCTCCCCGTTTTTGGGTCATTGCCGCCCCGTTTTTCCCCGTTTTTTTTTCTGGGGTGGGCGTGTCCTCTCGATGGGCGTGTCTCCACCATGGTGGGCGTGTCTCCCAGACGGTGGGCGTGGCCTTCCTCCCTCTTTACCTATTTCTCCCCGTTTTTGGGTCGTTCCCGCCCCGTTTTTTCCCGGGTTTTTTCCGGGGGTGGGCGTGTCCCCGAGGTGGGCGTGTCCCCGTGTGACCCCGCCCCCCGCAGGTGGACATTTTTGGGAAGAAGCTGCTGCTGATCCCGATCCACCTGGAGGTCCATTGGTCGCTGGTGGCCGTGGATGTGGCGCGCAGGACGATCACCTACTTCGACTCG
>NW_026625211.1:2821-4162 GCF_030028575.1 Malurus melanocephalus | reverse complement strand
GGCGTGGTCCGGAAAAGGGGCAGGGCCAGGGTAGAAGGGGCGGGGCTACAGAACAGGGGCAGGACTTGGGGAAGGGGGCGGGACCACAGAACGGGTGGGGCTTGGGGAAAGTGGGCGGGGCCAGGGAGAAAGAGGCGTGGCCAAGCTGAACCAGTGCTGCCCCAAGGTGGGCGGGGCTTGGGAGAAGGGGCGGAGCCAGGGAAAGGGGCGGGGCCACCCTCACAGTGGGCGTGGTCTGGGAAAAGGGACAGGGCCACCCTCATGGTGGGCGTGGTCCGGGAAAGGGGGCGGGGCAACCCTCAAGGTGGGCGTGGTCACAGGGTGGGGATGAGGGAGGGGCGGGGCTAAAGAAAGGGACAAAATTCACTCTAAAAAACCCCAAATTTGGGTTATTTTGGTGTCAGGTGTGACCAAAAACAAAAGGGTGTGGTCCTTAAAAATATGGGCGTGGCCACCTAAAAAGTGGGCGTGGCCACAGGGTGGGAATCAGGAAAGGGGGTGTGGTTTAAAAATGCCACGCCCCCATAGAGAGTTCAGGGTCTGAATTTGGGGGAAATTTCCCAAAATTTGGGTGGGTGGGGCTTGGAGGGGCGTGGCCATTGGGGTGGGCAGGGCCTGATGGGGCGGGTGGGGCCTCTGTGACCACGCCCATGGTGACCACGCCCCCTCTGGCCACGCCCACAGCACATCTGCCGATACCTCCAGGCCGAGGCCGATAAAAARGAGCGGCCGGATTTCCGGGAGGGGTGGAGAGGGGCCTTCAAAATGGTGAGAGGAGATAAAAAAAATGATAAAAAATATTAAAAATCAGCCCAAAAATTACCACAAAATCATCACAAAATCACCTCAAAATCAACCTAAAATCACCACAAAATCACCTGAAAAATAGCCCCGAAAAATCCCCAAAATCACCTGAAAAATGGCCACGAAAAACATCAAAATCACACCAAAAATAGTCCTGAAAAACATCAAAATCAACCCAAAAATAGCCCCAATAATCACCCCAAAATCACCTGAAAAATGACCTCAAAAAACACCAAAATCAACCTAAAAATAGCCCCAAAATATCCCCCAAATCACCTCAAAATAACCCCAAAAATATCCAAAATCCCCTCAAAAATAGCCCCTAAAATCGACCCAAAAATAGCTCCGAAAAATCCCCAAAATCACCTGAAAAATGGCCACGAAATCACACCAAAATAACCCAAAAATAGCCCCGTAATGTCCCCAAAATCACCCCCAAAACAGCCCCAAAATAGCCCCAAAATCACCTCAAAAATAGTCCCAAAATCCCCCCAAATCTCCCCAAATCCCCCCGTACCGGAGCCGGCAGCCCCCGCA
>NW_026625211.1:0-1831 GCF_030028575.1 Malurus melanocephalus | reverse complement strand
CAGTACTGCAAATTCCTGGCTTTGGGACGCCCGTTCAGCTTCACCCAGCAGGACATGCCCCACCTGCGCCGTTTGATGTACAAAGAGCTCTGTCACTGCCAGCTCGCCCTGTGACCCCCGGGGGGGTCCCCAAAATTCGGGGAACCCCCAAAAATTCGAAAAACCCCCAAAAAACCCCAAAAATAGTGAAAATTCTGCGAAAATCCGCCCTGGGACGGCTGAAAAACACCGAAAACCCCCGAAAAATGAGGATTTGGAACGGGAAAAGGGGCGGCTTTTGGGGTGGGTGAGGGGCGGGGCGTCCCCAAAATTTTGGGATCCCCCAAAAATTCCAAAAAAACCCCAAAAAATCCACAAAAACAGCGAAAACCGCGCGAAAATCCGCCCTGGGACGGCCGAAAAACACCAAAAAATGAGGATTTGGGATGGGAAAACCAAGGATTTTGGGGGATTTTGGGGGATTTGGGTGGGGAAGGGTCTCCAAAATTTTGTGAACCCCCAAAAATTCCAAACAATCCCCCAAAAAACCCCAAAAATATTGAAAATTCCGTGAAAATCCGCCCCGGGACGGCTGAAAAACACCGAAAAATGAGGATTTTTTAGGGAAAAAGGGGGGATTTGGGGTATGGGAGGGGCAGAGGGTCCCCAAAATTTTGGAAACCCCCAAAAATTTGTAAAAATCCCCAAAAAATCCACAAAAATATCGAAAATTCCGTGAAAATCTGCCCCGGAACGGCCAAAAAACACCAAAAAACACCAAGAAAACACTGAAAAATGGGGGAAAAGGGGCAGAGTTTGGGGGGATTTTGGGGGGATTTGGGTGGGGGGGGTCCCCAAAATTTTGGAAACCCCCAAAAATTTGTAAAAATCCCAAAAAAACCCAAAAATATCGAAAATTCCGTGAAAATCCGCCCTGGGACAGCTGAAAAACACCAAAAATGAGGATTTGGGATGGGAAAACCAAGGATTTTGGGGGATTTTGGGGTGGGGGTTTCCCAATATTTTGGGATCCCCAAAAATTTGTAAAAATCCCCAAAAAATCCCCAAAATATAAAAAACGCCGCGAAAATCCGCCCCGGGACGGCTGAAAAACCCAGAAAATGAGGATTTTTTAGGGAAAAAGGGGGGGATTTTTGGGGGATTTTGGGGGATTTGGGTGGGGAAGGGTCCCAAAATTTTGGAAACCCCCAAAAATTCCAAAAAAACCACAAAAAATCCACAAAAATATCAAAAATTCCATGAAAATCCACCCCGGAATAGCCAAAAAACACCGAAAAACACCAAGAAAACACTGAAAAATGGGGTAAAAGGGGCGGAGTTTGGGGTGATTTTGGGGGATTTGGGTGGGGGGGGTCCCCAAAATTTTGGGATCCCCCAAAAATTTGTAAAAATCCCCAAAAAAATCCCCCAAAAATATCGAAAATTCCGTGAAAATCCGCCCTGAAATGGCCGAAAAACACCGAAAAATGAGGATTTTTTAGGGGAAAAGGGGGGATTTTGGGGTGGGGGAGGGGCCCCAAAATTTTAGGAACCCCCAAAAATTTGAAAAAAATCCCCAAAAAAACCCCCAAAATATCAAAGATTCCGTGAAAATCCGCCCCAGGACGGCCGAAAAACACCAAAAAATGAGGATTTGGGACGGGAAAAGGGGGGGATTTGGGGTGGGGAAGGGGTGGGGGGTCCCCAAAATTTTGGGATCCCCGAAAAAATGGAAAAAAACCCCAAAAAACTCCAAAAATATCGAAAATTCCATGAAAATCCGCCCCAGGACGGCCGAAAAATGAGGAAAAAGGGGCGGAGTTTGGGGTGGGGGAGGGGCGGAGGGGTCCCC
>NW_026625210.1:13851-15042 GCF_030028575.1 Malurus melanocephalus | reverse complement strand
GGGGTCACTCAGGGGTCACTCTGGGTCACTCAGGGGTCACTCTGGGGTCACTCAGGGGTCACTCAAGGGTCACTCTGGGGTCACTCAGGACTCACTCAGGGGTCACTCAGGGGTCACTCAGGGGTCACTCAGGGGTCACTCTGGGTCACTCAGGACTCACTCAGGGGTCGCTCAGGGGTCACTCTGGGTCACTCAGGGGTCACTCTGGGGTCACTCTGGATTAAAAGGGTTAAAGGGGGGGATGGGGTCGGTGGCGGTGGGGAGGGGCGGTACCCGGGGGGGTAGGGCGGCGCCCCCTCCTCCATCCCCGGCGGCTCCAGGTGCACCAGGTGGAAGCTCCGGGCGATCTCCCGCATCTCCTCGTGCCCGAAAAGCTCCGAAAAACACGTTCGGTCTGGGGGTGAGGGGGGGAGGGGGCAGGGGACACTCACGCGTGTGCCCCACGTCCGGGAAGGTCACCAGGGCGGGGCGGCCGGGCCGCGGGGACCCCGAAACCCACGCGTGCATCACCCCGAAGGGCGTCTCCAGGAGGTGCTGGGAAGAAGGAAATCGCCCCCAAAAAACGGGATTCGGGCCCCAAATGTCGGGATCCGAGCCCCAAAAAATCGTGGTTTGCATCCCCAGGGACAGCACGAGAAGGGTGGGTCCCAAAAATGCGGTGTTTGGCTCAGGAATGGCTCAAAAGGAGGGGTTTTGTCCCGTAAAATCAGTCCCAAAATCCTTGTGTTCACACTGATTTGCCCGGTTTGGACCCCGAAGGGCATTGTTTTCATCACAAATCCACCATTTTCATCCCACCAAASCCAGGGAATCACTCCTTCATCCTCAAAATTGTCATTTTTGCCCACAGATCCATGAATTTTGCCTGAACATGCCCAACCTGCCCCAAATCCCAGGATTTAACCCTGTCATTTCTGGCTCTGACCCAAATTTTCTCCGCCCAAAAATCCCAAAAATCCCAAAAATCCCTTATTTGGTCCCAAACTTGTGTTTTTCCCAAACTGACCTAAAAATCCAGTCTTTGGCTTGAAATCCCAAATTTTAACCCTGCCATTCCTGGCTCTGACCCAGATTACTGTTTCCTCCCCCACAAGTTCCCCATTATCCCTGAAATTCCGCTCCCAAAACCCACCCCAAATTCCCCTATTTCCCCCAAATCCAGCTCCAAATCCCCTACTCCTGCCCTTTTTT
>NW_026625210.1:11740-13503 GCF_030028575.1 Malurus melanocephalus | reverse complement strand
GCCCCTCCCCCACTCCACTCCTTAATTAATTCCCTCTAATAAACTTTATTSCACTCTCAATCACCTTTTACCCAACTTTTATTCAAATTCATTTCACTTTGACAAACTTTTAATCAACTTTTCCCCAACTTCCCCAATTAACCTTTAATTAAGGCCAAGTCCCCTCCCTTCATTAATRAACTAATTAACGCATTTATTAACCATCCTGATGGGGGGAGGGGCCGCCTGGAATGTAAACGAGCTGGAATGGTCACTTAGTTAAAGAATTAATTAATTAATTAATTAACAGGCCAAAGCTGAACTGAGTAGTCAGAGATTTGGTTAATTAGCCTCCTGTCATTGATTAATTAAGCCCCTGGGGTCAATCAAGCCCCTGAATGCAGCAGTCTTAATCAGGATAATTAATCTGGATAATTAGTTAGGCTTTGGTAATTAATTGCAGGTGTCATTAGTGCTGGTTAACTAATTAATGGCAACGATTAGCCCTGATTTAATTAATCAGAGGAAATAATGAAKCTTCAATAATTAGCTGGGGGCACTGATAAGCTTTGAACCATTAGTCAGCCTGGGCTAATTAATTATTACAGGTTAATTTTTATTTGGGAGGGTACATGGCCTTAAATATTCAATTGCAGCAGTTATTTGACCGCAAATAATAGCACTAATGAACGTGGACTAATTAACTGGATGGGGTAACTGATCTGGAATAATTAAGGAATAGGGGCTAATTAACCTGGAATGATAGGTCAGTGGGGCTAATTAACCCGGAATAATTCATG
The DNA here is from genome assembly GCF_030028575.1 of Malurus melanocephalus. NCBI lineage: Eukaryota > Metazoa > Chordata > Aves > Passeriformes > Maluridae > Malurus > Malurus melanocephalus. The sequence continues at coordinate 12,724 of NW_026625210.1, read as the reverse complement.
AAGGGGGGGTTAATAAACCTGGAATGATTAATCAACGGGATTTATTAGCCTGGAATAATTAATCAGTGGGGTTAATTAACCACCTCCCTTGCCCTGAGAGTTGACCGCTTGTTAACGGGCGTTAGTTCAAGCGGGGGGGAGGACAATGACGCACACAGGATGGACACSAATTAATTATGCTGGAATGAATTGCAAGGAATTAATTAATTGCCTGGGAGTTAATAGTTATATAGAATTAATTACACAGAATCAAAGCAAAATCTAAAGCAGGGATTACATGGGAATGATGTGGGAAAAATACAAAGGAAAAACATGGGAATTCTATGGAATTTCCATGGATAAAACATGGGACTCCCATGGGTTTTCCATGGGGTTTTAATGGGATTCAGGCAAAAACAGGAGGAAAAAAAAAGGCAGGGAATGACATGGGAACAGCACGGAATAAATTACATGGGATTTCCATGGATTTCCATGGGATTAAGGCAAATCCCAGACAGGATTTGGGGAGGGATGACACAGGAATGACACGGAAGAAACACACGGGAACGACACGGGATTTCCATGGGATTTCCATGGGATCAAGGCACTGCCCCAGCACATGAGGACAACACGGAACCGTCACCGCCGCGGGCGGCCGGGGCGCGATGTCACCCCGGTGACGTCATGCCGGTGACGTCACGGCGCGTCCGGGCGCGTCCGGCTGCGTCCGGGTTCGTCCAGTTTGGGGGCCAGGGCCACCAGCAGCGCCCGCAGGTGCCGTGCCCCTTCCTGGGCCGCCAGCAGCACCTCCTCGTGGCCCGTGGGCGTGGCCSGGTGTGGCCCTGTTCCCGCCCCTCCCGCCGTGACATCGTCGCCGTCATCGTCACCGGGGGCCGAGTTGGTGATGAGGGACAGCCCCAGGACGCGCAGCCCCAGGTGACGCGCGGCCGACGCCTCTGAGACCGTGCTCATACCTGGGGGGAATGCAGGGGTGGGGACACGCCC
>NW_026625210.1:9188-10385 GCF_030028575.1 Malurus melanocephalus | reverse complement strand
CTGGACACACCTGGATGCACCCCTGGGATGTGCTGACTGCAAACTTGGGTGGTTTCAAGTATTTGGGGTTATTTGGGGCTGGTTTTGGACTCTTGGGGCTTTTCTGGAGCTTTTTGGGGGGTGTTTTTAGGGTGGTTTGAGGCAGTTTCGCAGCTGGATTTGGGGCTGTTTTGGAGCTGCTGCATTTGGGGTGTTTTGGGACTGATTTGGGACTCTTTCCTCCCCGTCCCCGTCCCAAGGCTCTTTTGGGGCTGACTGAGGGCCCATTGGGGACCCGGTCCCGTGGCCCGGTGCTCACCGACGGCGTCGGCCCCGAGGCAGCGCAGCAGCCGGCACTCGGCGGGGGTCTCGTAGCTGGGGCCCCCCACGCCCACGTAGACCCCGGGCTGGGCCCGCAGCTCCTTCGGGGCCAGGGCCAGCGCCAGGCGCCGCAGCGCGGGGTCGTAGGCGTCCGTCATGGCCGGGAAGCGCGGCCCGAACCTGCCGGGCACCGATTTGGCCGGCGGTCACCCAAAAACCAGCCTTTCCCACCCCAAAATGGGCGTTATYACCTCGAAATCAACCCCTTTCCCACCCAAATCTCTGCTTTCCCCTGCCAAAGTCCCCCCTTTGCCCCCAAATCTCCACTTTTTTCCCCTCAAATCTGCCTTTTCATCCCGAAATCGCCCTTCTTCCCCCCACACCCTGCCCACGACCACGCCCTGGCCCCACCCCAGCAGACTCCACCCACCTCTCGTCATTGGGCCCCACCAGGGGCGAGCGTCCGGCCAGGCCGGGGAGGTCGATGTGGTCMCGGATGACCAGCAGGTGCCCGGGGCCGAGGTGTGGCCGCAGGGACCCCGCAGCATTGGTCAGCACCAGGGTGTGGACTCCGGCCAGGGCCAGAGTGCGAACGGGGACCACCACCTGTGGGCGTGGCCAGGGTGTGGTCAGGGTGTGGTCAGGGCGTGGTCAGGGTGTGGTCAGGGCGTGGTCAGGGTGTGGTCAGGGGGTGGTCAGGGGGTGGTCAGGGTGTGGCCTGGGCGTGGTCAGGGCGTGGCCAGGGTGTGGCCAGGGTGTGGTCAGGGTGTGGCCAGGATGTGGCCAGGGTGTGGCCAGGGTGTGGTCAGGGCGTGGCCAGGGTGTGGTCAGGGTGTGGTCAGTGCATGGTCAGGGTGTGGTCAGGGTGTGGCCAGGGTGTGGTCAGGGTGTGGTCAG
>NW_026625210.1:5073-7211 GCF_030028575.1 Malurus melanocephalus | reverse complement strand
GCCCCGGAGCAGCCGTGGCCCGGGCCCGGGGCCAGACGGACTTGGGACAGGGCGGGCGATGCCCCGCCCCCAAGTACCCCCCCMAAAAAGCCAAAAAACCCCCAAACCTCCCTTCTCCCCATCCCTTGTTCTTGCCCTCCCCTTCAATGGGATTTGGGGGGGGGCGCATGAAGCCCCCAGGCCACGCCCCCTGGAAATTATTGGCCGCGGCGGAGGCGGCAGACCCTCAGGCCGCGATGCCATTGGAYGATCCTCTTTCCCCAATCCCCTCCCATTCCAAAAATAACGCCAAAAAACCTCTCCGAGACCCCCCTCACCTGACGTCCATCGGAACCGCGTCTGCGCCGCCGCCCCCGCCCCCGCCGCTTGTTAAGGGACGCGCCGCGTGACGTCACCGCGCACGACCGCGCCCCCCTTGCTGCGCCCAATCAGCGGCCGCGCTCTCCCGGCCGCGCCCCCGCGTCGCCATGGAAACCGCCGCGGGAGAAAGGGCTGGACTGGCGGGAGCAGCGGCCAATCAGCGCGCGGCGTGCGGAGAAGCCGACGAATGGGAGGGCTTGGAGGAGTGGGCGGGGCTCGGCCTCGCCGGGATTTGCAGGAGGGGTTGGGAGGAAATCAAGTGATGGCGGCGCGAGAAAATGGCGGGGCGGGGACGGGCCCGGAGCAGCCGCGGGGACGTTGCCTGGCAACGCCGGAGGAGGTGTGGGGATCACGTGGGGCCGGGAGGGCCAATGGGAACGTGAGGAAGAACCCGGAAAGCGGCGCGGGCGTTGCCCGGCAACGGCGCGAGGTGGGAGGTCACGTGGTTTGAGCGGACCAATGGGAGCGCGCGGAGGGGTGAGCCCGTCGCCCGGCAACGCACCGGGAGGGTCACGTGACTCCGCGGAGCCAATGGCGGCGCGCGGCAGGAGGAGGTGGTGTGTRGCCACCGTCACGTGACCCCGCCGGGCCAATCGAGCGGCGAGGGGCGTGGCCCGGCCGCTGTCATGGCGGATGGGGAGCGATCGCCGCTGCTGCCGCCCGAGGCGGTGCCGGGGCCGGGCGGGGCCGGGGCCGGCGGTGAGACGGGGCGTCGTCACTCGGGAGGGGCGGGGTTTATCTGGGGGCGCGGCCTAGCGAGGCGGGAAAGCCGGAGGGGCACGGCTTGGGAAGAGGGGCGTGGTTTCCATGGGCGCGGTTTAGTCCCTGAGCCGCCGTTCTCCGTCCGCAGGAGGCGGGGGGGCGGGGCCCGGCGAGGCCCCGCCCCCTTACTCGCCTTTGGGCAGCCCCGAGGCAGTGGGGGCGGGGCCTCCGGCGGTCACGTGCCGCGTGTGCCAGCGGCCAATCAGCGTCGAGGGCAAGACGCACCAGCACGTGGTGAAGTGCGGAGGGTGTGGCGAGGCCACGGTGAGGGGCGGGGCCGGGGCCTAAACGGGGAGGGGCTAAGAGGGGTGGGGCTTTGATTGGGTGGGGCTGGCGTGGGCGGGGCTTGAGGGAGAGGATGTGAACAGGGATGTGGAATGAGGGCGTGGGGTGGGGCCAAGGGTTGGGAGGGGTCGGGCTTGGGATGGTCCATGGGCTTCAAGGAGGCGTGGTCTGATGTGGGTGGGGTCGGAGGGGCGGGGCTCCAGGGAGAGGGAAGGGGCACGGCCTGGAGGGTGTGCCTGGGATGGGTGGGGCTCGAGAGCATGTCCCCTGAGGCCCCGCCCCCTTTGCGGCGGCAGCCAATCCGTACAGCCCCCGGCGGAAAGAAATACGTGCGGTGCCCCTGCAACTGCCTGCTGGTGTGCAGGGCCTCGGCCCAGCGCATCGCCTGCCCACGGCCATACTGGTCAGACTGGGAGAACTGGGAGAGCTGGGGGGATGGGTTGGGAGGGGCTGGAAGGGGGTGGGAGTGACTGGGAGGGGCTGGGGGGTGTTAGGGGGGTCTGGGATGGAGTGGAAGGGAGCTGGGGTGGCATTCTGGGACTTTAGGAGGGACTGGGAGAGATCACTGGGCCATACTGAAAGCACTGGAGGGTTCAGTGGGCCATACTGGGAGTACAAGCCATCACTTACGGGGTTACTGGGCCATGCTGGGAGCACTTCAGGAGGTCACTGGGCCATACTGGGAGTACTGGAGGGTTCACTGGGCCATACTGGGAGTACAAGCCATCACT
>NW_026625210.1:0-4453 GCF_030028575.1 Malurus melanocephalus | reverse complement strand
CTCTTTGTGGGGTTCCTGGGCCAAACTGGGAGAACTGGGGGTACCCCAGGGGCTCCCTGCCTGCACCACCCCCTTCCCAGTATAACCCAGTTTCCTCCAGTAAGAGGATCATCAACCTGGGCCCGGTGCAGACAGGGGCTCCCAGCCCTGACCCGCCCCCAGGTGGGGTSCGCGTGGCCTGCGCCCACTGTGGGGGCCCATTCCTGGTAAGCCACGCCCCTTTCAGGCCCCACCCACCCTCATCACACTCATGTGACCACACCCATGCRTGACCACGCCCCTTCCCTCTCCAGTGGGCGGAGCTTCCCGACCGCTCCCTGGCCCGCTGCCCCCACTGCCGCAAGGTGTAAGTGAGCCCCGGCCCCTTTTGGGGCGTGGTTTTAAGGCCACGCCCCTCCCACGTGAGGGGGCGGTCACTCAGMGGTGACCACGTCCCTCTGGCCACACCCAGGTCAGCGATTGGCCGGCGGTTCCCGCGGCGACGCTGCCTCTGCTGCCTGCTGGGGGCGCTGCTGATGGGCGGGGCCGCGGCAGGACTGGCGGTGAGGGCGGGGCCTGAGGGGGTGTGGCCGGGGGGGGCGGGCTCAGCTGTCCAGGGGGTGTGATATGGGCTTGGGCTTTGAGGAGGGAGGGGCTTAAAGGGGTGGGGTTAAATGGGTCGGACCGAAAGGGAAGTAGGTGGGGGTTTAATAAGAATTATTAAAGTTTAATAAGTATTAAACTTCACTTTTGGGGTGAAGTTTAATAAGGGAGCCATAGTGGGGGTGTGGCCTAAAGGGGTGGAGCCCCGGTATGTTAGGAGCAGCTGTTGACCAGCATGGCTTTGAGAAGGTGGGGCTTAAAGAGGTGTGGTTTGGAGGGTGTGGCACAAGTGGGTGGGGCTTGAAGCAGGCAGGAGAAGTCAGGAGCCCACAGGGTGTGGTCAGAGGGCCAGTGGTGGCCAGTGGCCACATGAGCAGTGGAAGTGACCACGCCYCGTCCCCCGCAGGCCGGGACGTGGTGGCTGTGGCGCCGGGCGCGGTGGGTGCCGGCGGCGTGGGCGGTGCTGGGGGCGGGGGCAGGGGCGTGTCTGCTGCGCGCGGCCTATTGGGGCTGCGTGCGGGTCAGCCAGCCCCTCCCCCCGCGCACCTGACCACGCCCGCCCGGCGAGGACACGCCCACACGGAGAGACCACGCCCACACGGAAACGCTCCCTCGGGGCAGGACGGTGCTGCGGGACTCGCCCCGGCGGCGATGGCGTCGCGCGGCCCCACCGCTCGTTCGCTGTTGAGCAATTCAACCACTCCTGGCCCCGCTCCTTTCCCCCAGCATGGCCTCGCCCCTCCCGCATGCCTTGGGCCCCGCCCACTTGTACATAAGCCCCGCCTCCTGTACAGCCCTATTTATTTAACGGCCATGCCCACCAGAGGGGGCCTTGTATGTAAATAAACCCGATATCAAAGGATTTCCCCCAAAATCTRCTTTTATTAAAATATAATGGGGGGAGGGCAGTCCCTGAGGGGGTGGGGATGCGGGAGGGGTGTGAGAGGGTTGAACCTACGGGGTAAACAAAGGGTRGGAACTGATTTGGGGCTGTTTGGGGGAGTTTTGTGTCTGAGCAGCGACAGCAGCACCTGAGGGGCCCTAATTTGGACCGCTTTGGGGGGGAWTTGGGATAAAACCAAGAGCAAGATGCCACCTTGGCCTCAATGACATCATCCAAACCTGAATTTGGGTGGATTCATGTCAATTTGGGGCTGTTTTGAGCCAATTTTGGGCCGTTTTGGTCAACTTGCGGCCAATCAAGGTAGGCGATGCAACCTYGGCCTCGATAACGTCGTYGTCGCCCAACTTYGAGTCAATTTTGGGATATTTTGGATCAACATACCTGTAATTAAAAGCCGATGCCATCCCGGCCCCGATGACGTCATCAGCGCCCAACTTGGAGCTATTGTGAGGGAATTGAAGGCGATCCCGAGGAGGTGCCGGCCGGAGCCGACCCCCTCAGACGGCCAGCAGGGCGGTGATGGGGCAGTGGTCGCTGCCGGCCACGGCGCTGCGGATCTTGCAGTCGCACAGCGCGTCCAGCAGCCGCCGCGACAGCAYGGCGTAGTCGAGCCGCCAGCCCACGTTGCGCGCCCGCGCGCCGCCCAGGTACGTCCAGAAGGTGAAGGCGCCGCGCGCCTCGGGGTACAGGTGGCGGAAGGAGTCGACGAAGCCGGCGTCCAGCAGGCGGCCGAAGCCCTCGCGCTCCTGCGGCGTGAAGCCGGGGTTGGAGCGGTTGGCGCGCGGGTGGCACAGGTCGATCTCGGCGTGCGCCACGTTGAGGTCGCCGCACAGCAGCACGGGCTTGCGGGCGTCCAGGCGGCGCAGGAAGGCCAGGAAGGCGCTGTCGAAGCGCAGCCGCGGCTCCAGGCGCACCAGGCCCCGGCCGGCGTTGGGGACGTAGGCGCAGACCACGAAGAGGGACGGGAACTCGGCCGTGACCACGCGGCCGTCGGCGTCGTGCTCGGGGTCGCCTGCGGGGGACGCTGCGAGTGACCGGGAGGTGTGGGGAAGGGGCTGAGGGGAACTAGGAATGACTGGGGGAAACTGGGAGGGGACTGGGAGGAACTGGAGCCAGCTGGGAGGGGGTTGGGGGCAACTGGAAGGGACTGGGAGAGGACTGGGAGGGACTGAGGGGAACTGGGAGTGACTGGGAGGGATTGAGGGGGATTCGAAGTGACTGGGAGTGACTGGGGGGAACTGGGAGGGGATTGGGAGGGATTGAGGGGGATTCCAAGTGACTGGGAGGGACTGAGGGGAACTGGGAGGGATTGGGAAGGGATTGAGGGGATTCGAAGTGACTGGGAGTGACTGGGGGGAACTGGGAGGGGACTGGGAAAAATTGGAAGCAACTGCAAGGGACCTGGGAGAGAACTGTAGTGAACTGGGAGGTACTGGGAATAACCCAGAGGCAACTGGGGGAGGACTGGAAATGGACTGGGGGAATTTGTGGTGGTTTTAGGGTATATTTGGGGTTGGTTTTGGGGTGAAGTTTGGAGGTGATTTTCAGGCGGATTTGCGTGGACTTCAGGGGAATTTTGGATTGGTTTCAGCGGGATTGCGAGCCAATGGATTTGGGGTGGTTTTAGGATGATGTGGGGCTCACCAATGCCGTAGGTGACGTTGAGCGGCTCAGTCTTGGCCAGCAGCCCCACGCCGCTGTAGCCCGGCCGGCCCTCGGCGCTGGCCCAGAACTGGTGGGGGAGCCCCGGCAGCGCCCGGATTTCGGGAGGCACGGCTGACACCCCACACTTGGTCTCCTGCAGGCACAGCACATCCGGGGCCTCCTCCTGCACCCACTGCAGGGAGCCCCAAATCAGACCAGGAATCCCCAAATTGGGCTACGTTGTACTGTGCGGGCACTAAAATTGTGCTGGGAACCCCAAACCACACAAGGAGCAACCAAAAATGTCCAGGGGAACCCTAAAATTATACTGTGGACCACTCAAAATGAACAAGGGATGCCTCCAAAATTTATTGGGACCCCTCCCTCCCAGATATATGGGGACCCCACCCCAGCCCCCTCAAAAGCTCAGACCCCAATAAGCCCCTTCCCCACTCACCCAGCCCCACCCAGCCCCGCCCAGCCTCACCTGGGGCCCGCCTTTGCGCACCCAGGCTCGCAGCCCGTCCACGTTCCACGAGGTCACCTTGAGCGTCCAGCGGCGTCCGTCGGCCGTGGCCTCGCGGGTGGGGGGGTCCTCATAGGACGGGGCTGGCGCTGCCTTGGCCACCTTGGCTGCCTTGGCAGGGCCGGGCCCTGTGGGGGACGGGTCACTGGGATGCGCTGGGAGCACTGGGAGGGAGCTGGTGGGGAATGGGGCAGGGACTGGAGTGGACTGGGAGGCGCTGCTTGGCATGGACTGGGTGATACTGGGTTGTACTGGGTCGTACTGCGTTACACGGGGTTATACAGGGTTCCAGTGGTTTACCCTGGGTTACACAGCGCTACATTGAATTACACTGGGCTGCCAAAGCTTGCACCGGGTCTTGCTGGGTGTACTGGAGTGTTACAGCGGTCCATACTGGTCCATACTGGTCACACTGGTCACTCACCGGCCTCGTCCCCGCTGCCGCTCTCCTCCTTCTTCTTCCCGCGCTTCGGCATGGCGCTGGCCCCGCCCCGGACACGCCCCCTCCGCCGCTGGCTCCGCCCCTCAGGCCTCAAGCTCCGCCCCTGCACCGGGGAGCGAGGCCGCCATCAGCGCGGACAATCAGAGCGCAGCTCAGCCAATCAGAGCCTTGGACCCGCCCACCCGCCGCGGCTCAGCGAATCAGAGCGCACCTCACGCTTAAGCCCCGCCACCCCGCCGCATCTCAGCCAATCAGAGTGCGCCTCCCCCACGCCGCGACAGCCAATCAGCGCTCGCCGCCGCCACGTGCGGTGGCCGGGGCCAGAAGCGGGATCGGAACCGGGGCTGGAACCGGG
>NW_026625209.1:12417-16268 GCF_030028575.1 Malurus melanocephalus | reverse complement strand
GGATATCGGATTAATAATTATAGATTAATTACATTGTGGGTATTGATTATATATGGATATATTATAGATATTGGATATTTTATAGATATTGGATATTTTATAAATATTGGATATATTATAGATATTGGATACATTTTTATATTTTTGGATATTTTATAGATTTTTTAATAAATATTTTATAGATTGGAAATGTTTTCGATATTGGATTCTTTATAGATTGGATGCATTATAGATATTAATACATTATAAATATTAATAAATTATAGATATTAAATACATTATTGATATTGATACATTACAGATATTAATACATTATAAATATTAATAAATTATAGATTTTGTATACTTTATATATTAATACATTATAAATATTGGATACTTTATTGGATTCATTATAAATATTGGATATTTTATATATGGGATAAAATATAAATTTTAAATCCATTCTATACATGCAATATATTCAATTTAATCAATAATAGATATAATTGGATAAATTACAGGTATTAAATCCATTATAAATATTGGATATAAATATATAAATACTTTATAAATGGGATACATTATAGATTTTAAATCCATTCCATATGTACAATGCATTCTATTTAATACATTATAGATATTAAATACATTATAGATATTAAATACATTATAGATATTAATTCATTATAAATATTGGATACATTATAGATTGGATCCATTATAGTTTTTAAATCCATTCTATATATGGAAAACATTTTATTTTATACAATATAGACACTGGATACATTATAGGTATTAAATAGATTATAAATATTGGATGCTTTATAGATTGGATACATTATAGATATTAAATCCATTCTATATTTGGAATCCATTCTATTTAACACATTATAGATAATGGATACGTTATAGATATTAAATACATTATAAATATTGGATACTTTATAGATTGGATACATTATAAATATTAAATCCATTCTATACGTGTAATGCACTCTATTTAATACATTATAGATATTAAATACATTATAGGTATTAAATAGATTATAAATATTGGATACTTTATATATTGGATGCATTTTAGATTTAAATGCAGTCGATATGTGCAATGCATTCTATTTAATACATTATAGATATGATTTGATACATTATAGGTATTAAATACATTATAGATAGTAAATACATTATAGATATTGGATACTTTATAGATTGGATACTTTCTATATCAGCTACATTATAGATATTGGATACATTATAGATATCAAATCCATTCTATATATTGGGTACTTTAAATATTGGATTTATTTTAAATATTGGATTCATTATAGATATTTTATACATTATATATTGGATACATTAAAAGTTTTTAAATCCATTCTATACGTGCAATGCATTCTATTTAATACTTAATAGATACTAAATACATTACAGGTATTAATACATTATAAATATTGGATACCTTAAATATTGGATTTATTATAAATTTTGGACACTTTATATATGGGATACATTATAGATATTAAATCCATTCTATATGTGCAATCCATTCTATTTAATACATTATAGATATTGGATACATTATATATTGGATACATTATAAATAATGGATACTTTATATATTGGATACATTATAGATATTAAATACACTATGGATATTAAATCCATTCTATACATGCAATTCATTCTATTTAATACATTATAGATATTGGATACATTGTAGATATTAAATTCATCTTTATGTGCAATGCCTTCTATTAAATACATTCTAGGTATTGGATACATTATAGATATTGGATGCATTATAAATAATGGATACTTTATATATTGGATACATTATAGATATTAATACATTGTAGATATTGGATACTTTATAGATTGGATCCATTATAGGGATTGGATACATTATATATTTGATACATTATAGATATTAAATCCATTCTACATGTGCAATGCACTCCATTAATTAAATCCATTCTATATGTGCAATGCACTATTTAATACATTATAAATACAATTGGATACATTACAGATATTAAATACATTATATACATTAATTCATTATAGCTATTGGATACATTATATATTGGATACATTATAAATATTGGATACTTTATATATTTGATACATTATAAATATTGGATACATTATATATGGGATAAAATATCGATGTTAAATCTATTCTATACGTGCAATGCATTTATTTAATACATTAAATAAATACTAAATACATTAAAGGTATTAAATAGATTATGAATATTGGTTACTTTATATATTGGATACATTCTAGATATTAAATTAATCTATATGTGCAATGCTCTCTATTTAATACAGTATAGATATTGGATACATTATAGATATTAAATACATTATAGATATTGGATACATTATAGATTGGATACTTTATATATTGGATACATTATAGATATTAAATACATTATAGGGCTTGGATAGTTTATAAATATTGGATATATTATAGGTTTTATTTCCATTCTATATGTGTGATACACTCTATTTAATACAATATAGATATTCAATCCATTCTATATACTAAATCCATTCTATACATTAAATCAATTCTATTTAATACATTATAGATATTGGATACATTATAGCTATTAAATACATTATAGACATGAATACATTATATATTGGATGCATATTATATATTAGATACATTCTAGATATTAAATCCATTCTATATGTGCAATATATTCAATTTAATACATTACAGATATTCAATCCATTCTATACATTAAATCCATTCTATAAATGCCATACACTCCATTTAATACATTATAGACATTGGATACATTATAGATATTCAATCCATTCTATATGTGCAATATATTCAATTTAATACATTATAGATATTCAATCCATTCTATACATTAAACCCATTCTATACGTGCGATACTCTCCATTTAATACATTATAGATATTGGATACATTATAGATGTTAAATCCATTATAGGGATTGGATACTTTATATATGGGATACATTATAGATATTAAATACATTATAAATATTGGATACTTTATATATGGGATAAAATATAGATATTCAATCCATTCTATACATGCAATGCATTCTATTTAATACATTATAGATATTGGATACATTATAAATATTAAATCCATTCTATATGTGCAGTATATTCAATTTAATACATTATAGATATTGGATACATTACAAACATTTAATGCATTGTGGATATTTAATTTATTTATATATTTAAACATTATAGATTTTGAATACATTATATATTGGATACATTAGGAATAGACATTGATATATAGAATTTGATTGATATATACATTGATATATTGATATTGAATATAATATTGAGTGCATTATAGATATTGAACACATTATAGATATTAAATACATTATAGATATTGAATACATTATAATTAATATTTTATAAATATTGAGTACATTATAGATATGGAATACATTATAATTAATATTTTATAAATATTGAGGACATTATAGATATTGAATACATTATAGATATTAAATACATTATAGATATTAAATACATTATAATTAGTATTTTATAAATATTGAGTGCATTATAAATATTGAATACATTATAGATATGAGATACATTATATTAATATTTTATAAATTTTGAATACATTATAGATATTAAATACATTATAGATATGAGATATATTATAATTAATATTTTATAAATATTGAGGACATTATAGATATTAAACACATTATAGATATTGGGTACATTATAGATATGGAATACATTATAGATATTAAATACATTATAATTAATATTTTATAAATATTGGGTACATTATAGATATGGAATACATTATAATTAATATTTTATAAATATTGAGTACATTATAGA
>NW_026625209.1:9146-11757 GCF_030028575.1 Malurus melanocephalus | reverse complement strand
GAATACATTATAGATATAGAATACATTATAGAAATGGAATACATTATAATTAATATTTTATAAATATTGAATACATTATAGATATTGAATACATTTATATTAAATATACATTTAATACATTATAGATATTGAGCACATTTTTTATTAATTATGCATTCTATATTGAATACATTATGGATATTGAACATATTTTATATTGAATACATTATGCACTTAATACATTATATTTAATATATTATAAATATTGAATACATTATAGATATTAAATACATTATAGATATCGAGCACATTTTATATTAATTATACATTTAATACATTATAGATATTAAATACATTATAGATATTGAGCACATTTTATATTAATTATACATTTAATACATTATAAATATTGGGGACATTATAGATATGGAATAAATTATAATTAATATTTTATAAATATTGAGGACATTATAGATATTGAACACATTTTATATTTAATACATTATATTTAATTTATTGTAAATATTGAATCCATTATAATTTAATACATTATAAAAATTGAATGCATTATGGATATTAAATACATTATAGATATTTAATACATTATAATTGAATACATTATTGATATTAAATACATTATAATTTAATATATTATATATTTAATACATTAAAAAGATTGAATACATTATAAAAATTGAATACATTGTAGATATTAAATATATTATAATTTAATACATTAAAAAGATTGAATCCATTATAGATATTAAATATATTAAAATTAATACATTATAATTTAATACATTAAAAAGATTGAATACATTATAGATATTAAATATATTAAAATTAATACATTATAATTTAATACATTATAATTTAATACATTATAATTTAATCCATTATAAAAATCCAATACATTATAGATATTAAATACATTGTAGATATTAAATATATTAAAATTAATACATTATAATTCAATCCATTATAAAAATTGAATATAAAAATAAAATAAATTATAGATATTAAGTACATTATAGATATTAAATACATTAAAATTAATACATTATAATTTAGTACATTATAAAAATTGGATACATTATAGATATTAAATACATTATAGATATTAAATACATTATAATTTAATACATTTTAATTTAATACATTATAATTGAATACATTATAATTTAATACATTTTAATTGAATACATTATAATTTAATACATTCTAATTAAATACATTATAAATATTGAATCCATTATAGATATTAAATCCATTATAATTTAATCCATTATAATTTAATAAATTATAAAAACTGAATCCATTATAGATATTGGACACATTTCCGATCTATTTTACACTTTTCACCTATATTTGATATCAATTTGATATCGATTTGATATCAATTTGATATCATTTTGATATCAATTTGATACCAATTTGATATCTATTTTGATATATATTTGATATCAATTTGATATCATTTTGATATCATTTTGATATCCATTTGATATCTATTTTTTATCTATTTGATATCAATTTGATATCAATTTGATATCAATTTACTATCTATTTGATATCTATTTGATATCTATTTGATATCTTTTTGATATCTTTTTATATCAATTTTATATCAATTTTATATCAATTTGATATCAATTTTGTATTTGATATCTATTTTATATCTATTTGATATCAATTTTATATGGAATGGGGAATTGGGAAATTGGGAATTTGGGAATGGGAATGAAAAATTGGGAATTTGGGATTGGGAATTTGGGAATTGGGAAATTGGGAATTGGAATTTGGGATTTGGGAATTTGGGATTGGGAATGAAAAATTGGGAATTTGGGATTTGGGAATTTGGGAATTGGGAATTGGGAATTTGGGATTTGGGAATTTGGAATTTGGAATGGGGAATTTGGGAATTTGGAATTGGGAATTGGGAATTGGGAATTGGGGAATTAATTGGGAATTTGGGATTGGGAATTGGGAATTTGGGAATTGGAATTGGGAATTTGGGAAATGGGAATGGAAATTTGGGAATTGGGAATGGGAATTTGGAAATGGGGATTTGGGAATTTGGGAATTTGGGATTGGAAATTTGGGAATTGGGAATTTGGGAATTAATTGGGAATTTGGGAATGGGAATGAAAAATTGGGAATTTGGGAATTTGGGGATTGGGATTGGAATTGGGAATTTGGGATTTGGGAAATTGGGAATTTGGGATTTGGGAAATTGGGAATTTGGGATTGGGGAATGGGGAATGGGGAATTGGGAATTGGGAATTTGGGAATTTGGGATTTGGGAATTTGGGAAATGGGAATTGGGGATTTGGGAATGGGAATTTGGGAAATTGGGGATTTGGGAATGGGAATTTGGGAAATTGGGAATGGAAAATTGGGAATTTGGAATTTGGGAATTGGGGAATTGGGAATTTGGGAATGGGAATGGGAAATTGGGAATTAATTGGGAATCGGGATTTGGGGCCGTTCTGGGGTTTTTGGGGTTTTTGGGGCCATTCTGGGATTTTTGGGGTCGGGATCGGGGTTTCTGGGGTTTTTGGGGTCAGGAATTGGGATTTTTGGGGTTTTTGGGGTCACAAATCAGGATTTTTGGGTTTTTGGGGGTCGGGAT
>NW_026625209.1:5178-7294 GCF_030028575.1 Malurus melanocephalus | reverse complement strand
GTTCTGGGGTTTTTGGGGTCACAAATCAGTATTTTTGGGGTTTTCGGGGTCGGGGATTGTTATTTTCGGTGTTTTTTGGGATTTTCGGTGTTTTGGGGGTCAGGGATCGGGATTTTTGGTGGTTTTGGTGTTTTTGGGGTCAGGGATTGTTATTTTTGGGGTTTTTGGGGCCGTTCTGGGTTTTTTGAATCTGTTCTGGGATTTTTGGTGTTTTTGGGGTCGGGGATTGTTCTTTTTGGTGTTTTGGGGGTCGGGGATTTTTTTTTGGGGGGGGATTTTTGGTGTTTTTGGGGTCGGGGATTGGTTTTTTTTATTATTTTGGGTATTTTTGGTGTTTTTGGGGTCAGGGATCGCTATTTTCGGTGTTTTTTGGGATTTTTGGTGTTTTTGGGCTCAGGAATCGTTATTTTTTATTTTTTTTTGCCTCCATCCCCTCTGTGTCCCGCAGCAGAGCATTCTGGGAGCCGAGATGGAGCTGGGCGCGGGGGCGGCGCTGTCCCCCAGCAAAGCGGGGTCTCAGTTCTACCAGTACGGGGGCAGCAACCCCCGCAGGAGGGCGCTGCACGGATCCGCCATGGGTGAGTGCGGGACCCCAAAAATCCCAGAAATAAATCCTATAAATCCTATAAATCATAGAAATCCCATAAATCCCATAAATAAATCCTAGAAATCCTAGAAATCCCATAAATAAATCCTATAAATCCCATGAACCCCCGCAGGAGGGCGCTGCACGGATCCGCCATGGGTGAGTGGGGAATCCTAAAAATCCTATAAATAAATCCGAGAAATCCCAGAAATAAATCCAAGAAATCCCAGAAATAAATCCCAGAAATGAATCCTATAAATCCCATGAACCCCCGCAGGAGGGCGCTGCACGGATCCGCCATGGGTGAGTGCGGGACCCCAAAAATCCCATAAATAAATCCTATAAATCCCAGAAATCCTATAAATCAATCCTAGAAATCCCATAAATCCCATAAATAAATCCTGTAAATCCCATGAACCCCCGCAGGAGGGCGCTGCACGGATCCGCCATGGGTGAGTGCCTGACCCCAAAAATCCCATAAATAAATCCCAGAAATCCCATAAATTAATCCGAGAAATCTCAGAAATCCCATAAATCCTATAAATCCCATAAATGTATCCTAGAAATCCTATAAATCCCATAAATAAATCCTATAAATCCCATGAACCCCCGCAGGAGGGCGCTGCACGGATCCGCCATGGGTGAGTGCGGGACCCCAAAAATCCCATAAATAAATCCCAGAAATCCTATAAATCCTATAAATAAATCCCAGAAATCCCATAAATCCCATAAATCATATAAATAAATCCTATAAATTCTAGAAATCCTAAAAATCCTATAAATCCCACATTTGGTGATCCTATAAATCCCATAAATCCTATAAATCCTATAAATAAATCCTATAAATCCCATAAATTGCATATTTCGGGTTCCTATAAATCCCATATTTATGATCCTATAAATCCCATAAATCCCATATTTGGGGTTAATATAAATCCTATAAATCCCATATTTGGAGATCCTATAAATAAATCCTATACATTCTAGAAATCCTATAAATCCCATAAATAAATCCCATAAATAAATCCCATAAGCAAATCCTATAAATCCCATCAATCCCATATATGGGGATCCTTTAAATCCTATAAATAAATCCTATAAATAAATCTCATAAATCCCATAAATCCTACAAATCCTATGAATCCCGTATTTCGGGGTCCTGTAAATCCTATAAATGCTCTAAATCCCATAAATCCTATAAATAAATCCTATAAATCCTATAAATAAATCCTATAAATCCTATAAATAAATCCTATAAATCCCATAAATAAATTCCATCAATCCCATCAATCCCATATTTGGGGTTCCTATAAATCCCAGAAATAAATCCTAGAAATAAATCCTATAAGTCCCATAAATAAATCCTAGAAATCCCAGAAATCCTATAAATCCCATAAAGAAATCCTATAAATCCCATGAACCCCAAATGCGGAGGGCGCTGCACGGATCCGCCATGGGTGAGTGGGACATCCCAGAAATCCCATAAATAAATCCTATAAATCCTATAAATCCTATAAATCCTATAAATCC
>NW_026625209.1:0-3678 GCF_030028575.1 Malurus melanocephalus | reverse complement strand
GCGCTGCACGGATCCGCCATGGGTGAGTGGGACATCCCAGAAATCCCATAAATAAATCCTATAAATCCTATAAATCCTATAAATCCTATAAATCCCAGAAATCCCAGAAATAAATCCTAGAAATCCTAGAAATCCTATAAAGAAATCCCAGAAATCCTATAAATCCCAGAAATAAATCCTATAAATCCCAGAAATCCCATAAATCCCAGAAATCCTAGAAATAAAACCTATGAATCTTATAAATAAATCCTAGAAATCCCATAAATAAATCCTAGAAATTTTATAAATTTCAGAAATCCCATAAATCCTATAAATACTATAAATGTATCCTAGAAAACTTATAAATCCCATAAATAAATCCTATAAATCCCATAAATAAATCCTAGAAATCCTAAAAATCAATCCTATAAATCCCGTAAATCCTAGAAATCCCATAAATCCCAGAAATAATTCCTAGAAATCCCAGAAATCCCAAAAATCTTAGAAATCCTATAAATATATCTTAGAAAATCCCAGAAATCCCATAAATCCCATAAATCAATCCTATAAATCCCAGAAATCCCATATATCCTATAAATCCCATAAATAAATCCTGGAAATCCCATAAATCCCATAAATCCCATAAATCAATCCTAGAAATCTTATAAACCCTAAAAATCCCAGAAATAAATCCTAGAAATCCCATAAATAAATGCTAGAAATCCTATAAATCCCATATTTGGAGAACCTATAAATAAATCCTAGAAATCCCATAAATCCAATAAATCAATCCTATAAACCTTATAAACCCTATAAATCCTATAAATCCCATATTTGGGGTTCCTATAAATAAATCCTATACATTCTAGAAATCCCATCAATCCCATCAATCCCATATTTGGAGAACCTAAAAATCCCATGTTTGGGATCCTGTAAATACTATAAAACCTATAAAACCTATAAATAAACCCTAAAATTCCCATAAATCCCATATTTGTGTTCCCATCAATCCCATATTTGAGGATCCTATAAATCCTATAAATAAATCCTATAAATCCCATATTTGGGATCCCATAAATCCCATAAATCCCATATTTGGGGTTCCCAAATGCGGAGGGCGCTGCACGGATCCGCCATGGGTGAGTGGGAGATCCTACAAATCCCATAAATAAATCCCAGAAATCCTATAAATCCCATAAATCAATCCCAGAAATCCCAGAAATCCCAAAAATCCTATAAATCCTATAAACAAAAGCTATAAATCCTTTAAATCCCATCAATCCCATATTTGGGGATCCCATAAATCCTATAAATAAATAAATCCCATAATTCCCATACTTGGGGTTCCTATAAACCCCATAAATAAATCCCATAAATAAATCCCATAAATAAATCCCATCAATCCCATAAATAAATACTACAAATCCCATCAATCCCATATTTTGGGTTCCTACAAATCCCATAAATTCCATAAATCCTATAAATAGTTCCCATAAATAAATCCCATATTTGGGGTTCCCATAAATCCCATCAATAAATCCCATCAATAAATCCCATCAATAAATCTCATCAATCCCATATTTGGGGTTTTCATAAATCCCATAAATCCCATAAATCAATCCCATCAATCCCATATTTCGGGTTCCCATAAATCCTAGAAATAAATCCCATAAATAAATCCCATAAATCCCATATTTTGGATCCTATAAATTGCATAAATCCCATATTTGGAGAATCTGTAAATCCTATAAATCAATCTCATCAATCCCATAAATCCATCCCATAATTCCCATATTTGGGGTTCCCATAAATCCCATAAATAAATCCTATAAATCCCATAAATCCCATCAACCCCATATTTGGGAATCCTATAAATCACATATATCCCATAAATCCTTTAAATAAATCCCATAAATAAATCCCAAAAATCCCATATTTGGGAATCCCATAAATCCTATAAATAAATCCCATAAATCCCATCATTCCCACCAATCCATCCCATAATCCTCACCAATCCATCCCATAATAATTCCCGCCGATCCATCCCATAATTCCCGCCGATCCATCCCATAATTCCCACCGATCCATCCCATAATAATTCCCACCAATCCATCCCATAATAATTCCCGCCAATCCATCCCATAATTCCCGCCGATCCATCCCATAATTCCCGCCAATCCATCCCATAATTCCCACCAATCCATCCCATAATTCCCATAAATCCATCCCATAATTCCCATAAATCCATCCCATAATTCCCATAAATCCATCCCATAATAATTCCCGCCAATCCATCCCATAATAATTCCCGCCGATCCATCCCATAATAATCCCCGCCGATCCATCCCATAATAATTCCCGCCAATCCATCCCATAATCCCCACCAATCCATCCCATAATAATCCCCGCCGATCAATCCATCCCATAATAATCCCCACCGATCCATCCCATAATAATCCCCACCAATCCATCCCATAATAATTCCCATAAATCCATCCCATAATAATTCCCGCCGATCCATCCCATAATAATCCCCGTATTTTGGGTTCCGTTTCTGATTTTTTCCCGTTTTTTCCAGAAGTTCAGACAAAGAAAGTCCGGAAAGTTCCGCCGGGGCTGCCCTCGTCAGTGAGTGATCAATTAATTATTAATTATTAATTAATTATTAGCCATTAATTATTATTTATTAATATCATTATTAATCATTAATTCCATTTTTATTAATTTCATTATTATTCAATCTTATTATTATTTCTTATTTTCATTATTATTCATTAATTTCGATTTTATTAATTTCGTTATTATTTATTAACTTCATTATTATTTATTAATTTCATTATTATTCATTAATTTCAATTTTATTAATTTCATTATTGTTCTTTAACTTCATTTTTATTCATTTCAGTTTCATTAATCTCATTATTATTCATTAATTTCATTTTTATTCATTTCTTTATTATTTATTAATTTCTTTATTATTTATTAATCTCATTATCATTCATTAATTTCATTTTTAATAATTTCATTATTATTTAATTATTTCATTATTATTAATCTCATTTTTATTAATCTCATTATTATTCATTAATTTCATTTTTTAATTCATTTTAATTCATTTTTTATTCATTTTTATCTCCCTATTAATGACATTATTTATTAATTTCATTGTTATTTTTATGAATTTCATTATTCTTTATTAATCTCAATATTATTCGAAAATTTCATTTTTTATTATTTTCTTATTCATTTTTATTAATTTTTTATTAATTTCACTATTATTTCCTTCCTTTTTATTAATTCATTATTTATTAAAATTTCATTTATATTTATTTAATTTTTACTAATTTCATTATTATTAACCAATTTAATTATTAATTATTTCATTATAATTAATTCCATATTTATTCATTTGATTTATAGCCATTAATTTTCATTAATTAATTAATTATTCATTACTTTCATTATTATTAATTTTCCAATCAATTCATCATTATTATTTCCTTTTTATTAATTTCATTAACGTTCAATAATTAATTCATTAATAATAATAATTCTATTCTTATTAATTTTAATATTAATTATTAATTTTTTTGAATTAATTTCATTATTTGGGAATTTTTTCCCAAAATTTGGGATTTTCCATAAAAGGAAATTTCCGGAATTTCCATAAAAGGAAATTTTGGTGTTTTTTTTTTTTTT
>NW_026625208.1:20528-21488 GCF_030028575.1 Malurus melanocephalus | reverse complement strand
ATTTTATTTTATTTTATTTTATTTTATTTTATTTTATTTTATTTTATTTTATTTTATTTTATTTTATTGTGTTGTATCGTATTGTATTTTATTTCATTTCAATATTTTTATTTTATTCTGTTTTGTTCTATCCTATCCCATATTATTTTATTTTATTTTTTTCATTTTAATATTTTTAGTTTATTCTATCGTATCATATTCTATTTTGTCCCATTGTGTTCCATTTTGTTCTATTTTGTTTCATTTCATTTTAATATTTTTCATTTTCTTTTATTCTATTTTATCCTGTTTTTTCTATTCTATCCCACCCTAGTCTATTTTATTCCATTTTATTTTATTTCATTTTCCTTTTCCATTTTTATTCAATTTTATTTTAGTACTATTCTATTTATTCAATTTTACTACTTTTATTTGATTTCCACTCCATTTTATTCTATTTATTCGCTTTTATTGCTTTTATTTGATTTCCACTCTGTTCTATTCTATTTATTTGATTTTCCTTTGCTATTTTTTATTCCGTTTTATTTTCCTTCCATTCAGTTTTCTATTCTATTTGATTTTCCTTCGCTATTTTTTATTTGGTTTTCTTTTCCTTCCATTCCATTTTCTATTCTATTTATTCCGTTTTCCTTTGTTATTTTTTTTTATTCCGTTTTATTTTCCTTGGCTATTTTCCGTTTTTGATTCGATTTTCCATTATTGAAATCCCTTCCCTGGCGTTTCCCTCCTTCCCTGCGTTCAAGCTCTTTAACAAAAACCTCGCATTTTGGGGATTCCTAAAAACCTCGGGATTCTCCTCAAAGTTCTGGAAATTCCGGGAAAATCCCCCCCTGGAATTCTGGAGAGCCCCAATCCTGGAATTTCCGGGAATTCCCATGGAATTCCCTCCGTTTCGAGGGTGGAAATCCAGGGAAGGAACATCCCCGTGTCTGGGAATCCCAGGAGGAGATTCCAGGAATT
>NW_026625208.1:15577-16032 GCF_030028575.1 Malurus melanocephalus | reverse complement strand
GGGCTCATCTCCTGTCCTTGTGCTGGAGGAGGGGAAAGAAATGGTTCAGAGTTGGTTTTCTGCCCCAATTCCAACTGGGATTTGGGGCTGGGGCAGGAAAATCRTCCCCGGTGGAATGGATGGAATGAGGATGGCTCGGATCCCTCCGGAAATCCCATTTGGGATCAAGCAAGAAACCCTAAAAGCAAAGCCCAGGAGCGCGGCGGGTCCYGCCCTGTTCAATTTTCAATAATCCTGCTTTTCCAGATTTTATTTTTGAAACAATTCCTGATTTCCCAGGCTTTACTATTGAAATGATTCCCAGTTTTCCAGGCTTTGTTTTCCAGGCGGGAAGGGCGTGGATAAAGCAGCAGCTGCGGGGGAAATTTGGGGTTAATTTGTCAGAGGCGCAGATGGCTCCGATGGATCCCGAGGCAGGGGAGCCCTTCCCGCCCAATCCTGGCTGCCATTCCCGA
>NW_026625208.1:4087-13348 GCF_030028575.1 Malurus melanocephalus | reverse complement strand
AGGCTCATCCTCCCCATCTGCTCACGGCTGTCAGTGATGGAAGATGGATGGAGTTCAGATCCTGCCAGGATTCAGAGGAATTCCAGGGAAAAGGAGCTGGGAGCTGCCAGCCCTCAGACAGCTTCGTTCCCAAAACCTGCAAGGAGGGGAGCGGCCTGGGATTGTGGAACTGACGGGGATGGGGTTGATGCGAGGAGGTGACAGAACAGAGAATTTGGGGAATTTTGGGATTGAGCTGTCCCAGCTCCACCCGTTGTTGTTTTCCCACATGGAAAATGCCTCTGCATGGAGCTGCAAACCTCCATGGATGCTGCAGGGAAGGCTGGGGTTCTGATCCACATCCCGGGCCCAGCTTTGGGGGCTTTTCCCACTTTTCCTCATTGTTCTTTTCCTTAAGGTCGGACTCAGGGCCTGCTGAACTCCAGGGCTCAGAGGTCGAAGGGCTGGGCTGGGATCGTGTCCCTCATCCTGGGTTTTGTTTGGATCCTGTCCCCCATCCCAGGATTGTGTCCCTCATCCTGAACTGCACTCAGATCACGTCCCTCATCCCAGCTTTGCTCGGATCGTGTCCCTCATCCCAGAATCGTGTCCCTCCCTCATCCCAGGCTGAGCTCAGATCATGTCAGTCACCCCAGGATCATATCCCTCATCCTGAACCATGGTCAGATCATGTCCCTCATCTCAGGATCCTGTTCCTCATCCCAGGATCATGTCTCTTATCCTGGGATCATGTCCCTCATCCCAGCTTTTCTCAGATTGTGTCCCTCACCCCGGGATCATGACCTGCCCCCCCCCTCCCCCCCATCCTGAACCACACCGCTCAGATCGTGTCTCTCATCCTGGGTTTTGTTTGGATCACGTGCCTCACCCCGGGATCGTGTCTCTAATCCTGAACCACGGTCAGATCATGTCCCCCATCCCAGGATTGTGTCCCCCATCCCAGGATCGTGTCCCTCATCCCAAGGTCATGTCCCTCATACTGAACCACACTTGGATGGTGTCCTTCATCCCAGAATTGTTTCCCTCATCCCAGGATCATGCCCCTCACCCCAGGGTCGTGTCCCTCATCCCGGAATTGTGTCCCTCATCCTGAACTGTTCTCAGATCATGTCCCTCATCGCAGGATCGTGTCCCTCCCTTATCCTGCACCACGGTCAGATCGTGTCCCTCATCTCAGGATCGTGTCACTCACTCTGGGATCCTTTCCCTCATCCCGTCATCCCCGGTTTTGCTCAGATCTGGAGGAGCTCCAGTGCTTGGATCCTGTGAAATGATCCGCGGGAGGTTCTGTCAGGCTTGGAGAGTCCAAAATTGTTGTGTTCTCTTCCCGCCTTGCCCCGGAATGGGAAATGATCCCATTTGGGGGAACGCTCCCCATCCTGCGGGATGTGCCTGAATTCCGAGGTTTTGTTCCCCTTTTTCCCATTCCCTGTCCAAGGGACACCTCCCCTGTCCCAGGGTGCTCCAGCCTGGCCTTGGGCACTCCCAGGGATGGAGCAGCCTCAGTTTCTCTGGGAATTCCATCCCAGCCCCTCCCCACCCTCCCAGCTAGGAATTCCATCCCCAAATCCCATTTCAATCCCCCTTTCCCAGTGTGACCCCATTCCCTGTGTCCTGTCCCTCCATCCCTTGTCYCCAGTCCCTCTCCAGCTCTCCTGGAGCCCCTCCAGGCCCTGCCAGGGGCTCTGAGCTCTCCAGGAGTGTCCATTGAACATTCCCAGCTCTCCCAGCCCAGCTCCAGAGGGGCTCCAGCCCCGGGATCCCTTCCTGGCTCTCCTCACCCAGGTGATGACGCAGCCACTGCAATAAAACAGGAACAGGATCATAAAAACCCTCCACATCCCTCTTTTTTTCCTTAAAAAAGGGGTTTTTTTCCCATCCCGAAGAAGCAGAACGTGACGCACATCCAAACGAAAGCAGCAGAATCCCCGGCAGGTCCGTGCCGAGCRCTCCCATCCATCCCGGTGAATTATTTCCCTCTCTGCTCCGCTCCCACGTCCCATCCATCTCCCCGCAGCTCCTCGGCGCGGGGGCGGCCGTTCCCTCCTCGGAGCATCAATCCCGGAGATCRACGGCTCCGTTCCATAAAAATCCCGGAATTGTCCTCACTCTGTGGGGCTGTGCCTTCATCCCGCGGTGACGGGGATGGAAAACGTTCACCGCTCCCTCGGGGTGATTCACACAGGGTTTGTTTGCTACTCCATCTCACCTGGGTGTCCTGGAGCGGCGTTAATGGAGCGAAAAAGGGAATAAATGGGATTCAATGGGATTTTCCCATCTGTCCACCGCGACCTCGGCAAGAGCCTCTCCATAAAAACCGATTTAGGGCAGGAAATGTCAATAAAGGGGGGAAAGCAAACACTTCTGGCTTAGGTAGCTCCGGGAAAAGCAAACACTTCTGGCTCATGTAGCTCCGGGAAAGCCTGGAATGGTTCAATGTTCTGGGTGAGCAGGACCCGGCGTTTTAAATGGGGAACAATCTCTGGAAGCAGAGCCTCTTTCTATATTTCTATATTTCTATATTTCTATATTTCTATATTTCTATATTTCTATATTTCTATATTATTTCTATATTTCTATATTTCCATATTTCCATATTTCCATATTTCTATGTTTCCGTATTTCCATGGAAAAAGGGTTTCTTGCAGGATTTTTTTCTTTGCTGGAGTCAGGCAGGTTCCCATGGGCGCAGCCCATGCCTAAAGGGAAACATCCATGGATTTCTGGGCCTTTATTCCGTTGGAAAATGAGGTGAAAATGTAACTTTGAGATATCCACGGACTTCCAGGCCTTTATTCCATTGGAAAATGAGGTGAAAATGGAGATTTGAGCCTTTTCCCTCATCGTTTCCCAAACTTTCCGAGCCTTTTTGCAGGATTGAGCCATGGAGGAGGGTTTGGGTCATCCCAGCCCCAGGGGGACAATTCCCAGGGGAAAACTTTGATCTGAAGGAACAAAGGGAGACACCACGAGTGAGGCTGAGCTTTGGGACAGAGCTGAGCCTTGGGATTTTATATTTGGGATGGGGCTGAGCCTTGGGATTTCACTTTTGGGATGGAGCTGAGCTTTGGGATTTTATATTTGGGGTGGAGCTGAGCCTTGGGACTCCACATTTAGAAGATGGAAATCCCTGGAGCAAAGCTGGGCTTTGGAATGGAGTTGAACCTTTGGATTTTATATTTGGAATGGAGCTGAGCCTTGGAATTTCAAGGCTGGGCTTTGGGATGGGGCTCAGACTTGGGATTTCATATTTGGGAGAGGGAAATCCCTGCAGCAAGCCTGGTTTTTGGGAGGGAGCTGAACCTTGGGATTTTATATTTGGGATGGGGTTGAGCCTTGGGATTTTACTTTTAGGACAGAGCTAAGCTTTGGGATTTCACACTTGGGATGGGGCTGAGCCTCGGGATTTTGTGTTTGGGAGACGGAATCTCTGGAGCAAGGCTGAGCTTTGGGGTGGAGCTGAGCCTCGGGGTTTCACATTTGGGGGATGAAAGTCCCTGGTTGGGTTTCAGGGCAATCGTGCAATGCTTTGGGCTGGAAGGAATCTTGGGGACCATCCCGTTCCCTGTGATTCCCAATGGATCCTTCACGGATTCCCTCCTGGAATTCCATCTCCCCCCTCAAGAGTCTCTTTTCCATGGATTTGCACTCAAATCCCACGGAAAAAAAAACCCAAAAAAAACACCTGGGAAGGGAGAGAATTTCTCCAGGTGGAATTCCAGCTGGGAAGAACAGGCAGCTCCCGAGTTTCCAACGCCTGTCATTCCCAAACCATTCTCCATAAAAAAAAATTCTCCATAAAAAAATTTTCCGTAATTTTCACCATTTTTGGGGAAAAAAAGCAGCTTTTTCCATTTTCCAGCCTCGTCTTTGCTCCGTTTTGCTGCCGTTTTCCCCCGGAGCGGCTCCTTCCCAAGCTCTGCGGGGCCATCAAACCCTCGGATCCCGTCAGCGCCGGCGAACGCGGGGATATTGGATGCATCCATAATTCCTGACAGCCTCGTTAAGCCGGAGAGGAAATTTAGAGCCGGGCTGGGATGGCAGTGGGATCATAACTCAGGGCAGAGCGGCGGCTCTGCGATTTGGGATCCTGGCTGAGCGCTCCGGATCGTTTCATTCCTTTCCAGAATTCCCCGTTTTTACCGGGATTTCTCAGTGGGAGGAGCAGGGGGAGCCGCGTCCCCCAACCCAGCCTCATTTACATGAAATCTTTTTGGGATTATTGTTTGCTTTGGGGCCGGAAAAAAGCCGGATTTGCCCTAAAACCCCTCGTTTCAAAGAGTTTTTGATTTTAATCAGCAGCGATGACAATTTAATAGCGGGAGATGACRCAGAGCCTGACACCCGTGGAAATGGGATTTGAAAAGTTGTTAAATCCCGTCAGGATTTGCTKCTGGGGAGGGATTAGAGCAATCCCRTTWTCCAGAGCGGARTTTTGGGGCTCTCCCTGGAGCTCCTGGGGACTCAGAGCCGTCCCCAAAAATCCCACACGGAGCTGTGGGACAGCCTCGCACCCGGCCTTTGTTTCCATTTTTGGGGTCTGGCATGGTGAGGTGCCCCTGAGTTTGGGGCTGGAGAGGAATTTTGGGGTAAAAATGAGAGAGCGGGAGCTGGGAAATGATGAAGAGTTCAGAACACAAACCCTGTGAGGAACAGCTGAAGGAGCTGAGGGTGCTCAGCCTGGACAAAAGGACACTCAGAGTGACCTCATTGCTCTCTGAAAATTCCTGAAAGGGGCTGTGGGCAGGGGGGTCGGGCTCTCTCCAGGCAGAGCTGCAGAACCAGAGGACACAGAACGAGAGATTTCCCCTAAGCTGTGCCRAGGGAAATGGAGGTTGGRTATYGGGAAAAAGCTTTTTACAGCAAGAGGGATAAAGCACTGGGATGGTCTGCCCGGGGAGGGGGTGCAGTCACCATCCCTGGCTGTGTTTAACAAACATTGGATGTGGGGCTGATGCCGTGGGTCGGTTGGGGTGTCAGGGCAGGGCTTGGACTGGGAGACCTTGAAGGGAATGTCCTGCGTGCTGACCAGGGGTGGACACTCAGGGAATTGTCCTCTCTGGTTCCTGACTATGAGTGGTCACTCAGGGAATTGTCCTCTCCTGGTCAGGTTTGGACATTCTGGGAATTGTGCTCTCCTGGTTCCTGACCATGAGTGGACATTCAGGGAATTGTGCTGTCCTGGCGTAGATGTTCAGGGAATTGTCCTCTTCTGACCATGAGTGGTCACTCAGGGAATTGTCCTCTCCTCGTTCCTGGCCAGGTGTGGATGCTCAGGGAATTCTCCTCTCCTGATCACGAGTGGTCACTCAGGGAATTTCCTGTGCCGTGGTCACTCAGGTGACCCCAGGCAGGTCTGGTGTCACTGCACTGCCCCTGTCCCCGCTGTCCCCAGGCTTGTCCAGTGTCACCACTCTGCCCCTGTCCCTGCTGTCCCTGCTGTCCCCATGCAGGCCCGGTGTCACCCCTGCCCTGTCCCCAGTGTCACCACCCCGCCCCTGTCCCCGGTGTCACCACACTCTCCCTGTCCCCGGTGTCACCACTCTGCCCCTGTCCCTGGTGTCACCCACTGTCCCCTCTGCTCCTGTCCCCTCTGTCCCCTCTGTCACCGCTCTGACCCTGTCCCTGGTGTCACCACAGTGCCCTTGTCCCCAGTGTCACTGCACTGCCCCTGTCCCCAGGCAGGTCTGGTGTCACTCCACTGCCCCTGTCCCCGCTGTCCCCAGAAATGCTCAGTGTCAACACTCTGCCCCTGCCCCTGGTGTCACCCTGTCCCTGTCCCCGCTGTCCCCAGAAATGCCCAGTGTCACCGCTCTGCCCCTGTCCCTGCTGTCACCCTGCCCCTGTCCCCTCTGTCCCGCAGGTGCCCAGTGTCACCCTGTCCCTGTCCCTGGTGTCACCCTCTCCCTGTCCCTGATGTCACCCCTGTCCCTGTCCCCACTGTCCCCGCTGCCCCTGTCCCCTCTGTCCCCATTGCCCCTGTCCCCTCTGTCCCGCAGGTGCTGGGGCTGGCCATGGCCTGGCTCTACTGGCAGCAGCTCAACGCCATGTCCTCTCGCCTGGACACCGTGGATTTCCGCCAGCNGGGGGGTCGGGCTCTCTCCAGGCAGAGCTGCAGAACCAGAGGGCACAGAACGAGAGATTTCCCCTAAGCTGTGCCAAGGGAAATGGAGGTTGGGTATCGGGAAAAAGCTTTTTACAGAAAGCGATAAAGCCCTGGGATGGTCTGCCCGGGGAGGGGGTGCAGTCACCATCCCTGGCTGTGTTTAACAAACATTGCATGTGGGGCTGATGCTGTGGGTCGGTTGGGGTGTCAGGGCAGGGCTTGGACTGGGAGATCTTGAAGGGAATGTCCTGCGTGCTGACCAGGGGTGGACACTCACGGAATTGTCCTCTCCTGGTTGGGTGTGGACATTCAGGGAATTATCCTCTCCTGACCATGAGTGGGCATTCAGGGAATTGTGCTGTCCTGGCGTAGATGTTCAGGGAATTGTCCTCTTCTGACCATGAGTGGTCACTCAGGGAATTGTCCTGTCCTGTGTCCTGACTATGAGTGGACACTCAGGGGATTGTCCTCTCCTGGTCGGGTATGGACATTCAGGGAATTATCCTCTTGTGTGTCCTGGCCGGGTGTGGACGTTCAGGGAATTGTCCTGTCCTGTTTCCTGGCCGGGTGTGGACACTCAGGGAATTGTCCTGTCCTGGTTTCTGGACATTCAGGGAATTGTTCTCTCCTGGTTCCTGGACATTCAATTGTCCTGTCCTGTGTCCTGGCTGGGTATGGACATTCAGGGAATTGTCCTCTGCTGACCACGAGTGGTCACTCAGGGAATTATCCTGTGCCATGGTCACTCAGGTGACCCCAGGCAGGTCCGGTGTCACCACACTGCCCCTGTCCCCGCTGTCCCCACTGTCCCCAGGCATGTCCAGTGTCACCACTCTGCCCCTGTCCCTGCTGTCCCTGCTGTCCCCATGCAGGCCCGGTGTCACCCCTGCCCTGTCCCCAGTGTCACCGCTCTGCCCCTGTCCCTACTGTCCCCAGAAATGCCCAGTGTCACCGCTCTGACCCTGTCCCTGGTGTCACCACAGTGCCCTTGTCCCCAGTGTCACTGCTCTGCCCCTGTCCCTGGTGTCACCCTGTCCCTATCCCCGTTGTCCCTGCTGTCCCCAGGCATGCCCGATGTCACCCTGTCCCTGTCCCCTCTGTCCCCCCTGTCCCTGTCTCCTCTGTCCCCATTGCCCCTGTCCCCGATGTCACCCTGTCCTGTCCCCTGTGTCCCGCAGGTGCTGGGGCTGGCCATGGCCTGGCTCTACTGGCAGCAGCTCAACGCCATGTCCTCTCGCCTGGACACCGTGGATTTCCGCCAGCTGCGCCTGACCGAGCTGGACCTGGAGCTGGACCTGGAGCTGGACCTGCGCGGCGCCGGCTGGTGCTGGTGCCTGCCCCGCGAGGGCGGCTACGTCCCGGTCAGCCCGGACACTGACCACCATGGCCGGGACCGCTGGGACCACCATGACCACCGCTGGGACCNGGCTGGCCATGGCCTGGCTCTACTGGCAGCAGCTCAACGCCATGTCCTCTCGCCTGGACACCGTGGATTTCCGCCAGCTGCGCCTGACCGAGCTGGACCTGGAGCTGGACCTGCGCGGCGCCGGCTGGTGCTGGTGCCTGCCCCGCGAGGGCGGCTACGTCCCGGTCAGCCCGGACACTGACCACCATGGCCGGGACCACTGGGACCACCATGACCACCGCTGGGACCACCATGACCACCGCTGGGACCACCCGGAGCACCGTGACCACCACCGGGACCTCTGGGACCATGAGGAGGAGGATGAGGAGGAGGAGGAAGAGGAGGAAGGCACCACCCGCCACAGCAAAGTCTGAGCAGGAGGAGGACTCAGACGACTCAGAGCGAGGACACGAAATGTGGAGGAAATTGGGTTTTCATCTCGGTTCCTGAAGGTTTTTTGGGAAAATCCGCTGAGAAGTTCCTAAAAAAATCCCTTCCTGGGGCTTCTGCGCTCCCCTGGGCCTTCGTGCGGCTGTTTTGGGGGAATTTGGTTTTTTTTCCCAATAAATGGAATTTTGGCTGTGTTGCTTCTGCACTCCCCTGGGCCCAGGGAGGGTTTTGGGGGGAATTTGGGGTTTTTTTCCCCAATAAATGGAATTTTGGCTGCAGTGCCCCTGCACTCCCCTGAGCCTGGCGAAGGTTTGTGCAGCTCCATTTTGGGGGAATTCAGACTTTTTCCAATAAATGGAATTTCTGCTGTGTTGTGCTGCCCGGAGCCCGGGCAGGATTTGTGCAGTTCTGTTTTGGGGGGAATTTGGGTTTTTCCCCATTAAATGGAATTTTGGCTGTGTTGCTCCTGCACTCCCATGGGCCCAGGGAGGTTTCTGGTGGGAATTCAGGTTTTTTTTTCTCAATAAATGGAATTTCTGCCATTTGTGCTGCCCTGGACCCAGGCATGGTTTGTGCAGCTCCATTTTGGGGGAAATTGGGGTGGGGTTTTTTTCCCAATAAATGAAATTTCTGCCGTTTCTGCTGCCCTGAGCCCAGGCAGGATTTGTGCAGCTCTGTTTTGGGGGAAATTTGGGGTTTTTTGTTCCCAATAAATGGAATTTTGTCTGTGTTGCTCCTGCACTGCCCTGGACCCAGGGAGGGTTTTGGGGGGGTTTGGGTTTTTTTTTTTCCCCCAATAAATTGAATTTCTGCTGTGTTGCTCCTGCACTCCCTGGGGCTCCCGGGAAAGGTTTTTGCAGCTCCATTTTGGGGGGAATTTGGTGGGTTTTTTTTCCAATAAATGGAATTTCTGCCGTTTGTGCTGCCCTGGGTCCGGGCAGGGTTTGTGCAGCTCTATTTTGGGGAAAATTGGGGTTTTTTCCCAATAAATGGAATTTCTGCCGTATTGTTCCTGCACTCCCCTGGGGTTCCTGGGGGAGGGTTTTGGGGGCAATTTTGAGGTTTTTTTCCCAATAAATGAAATTTCTGCCATTTGTGCTGGTCCTGGAGAAGATTTGTGCAGCTCCATTTTGGGGGGAATTCAGACTTTTCCCAATAAATGGAATTCTGGCTGTTGTTCCTGCACTCCCTGGGGTTCCTGAGAAGGGTTAGTTCAGCTCCATTTTGGGGGAAACTGGGGTGGGTTTTTTTTCCCCAATAAATGGAATTTCTGCCATTTGCGGTGCCCTGGGCCCAGGCAGGATTTGTGCAGCTCCATTTTGGGGGAAATTGGGATTTTTTTTTTCCAATAAATTCATTT
>NW_026625208.1:0-3056 GCF_030028575.1 Malurus melanocephalus | reverse complement strand
CCCAATGAATTCTGCCATGTTGTTCCTGCACTCCCATAGGCCTGAGGAGAGTTTTGGGGGGAATTTCAAGTTCTTTTCCCCAATAAATGGAATTTCTGCCATTTTGTGCTGCCCTGAGCCCAGGAAGGGTTTTTGGGGGGATTTGGGTTTTTTCCCCCAATAAATGGAATTTCTCCTGTGTTGTTCTTGTATTCCCTGGGGTTTCTGGGGATGGTTTTGGGGAGTATCCAGGGATTTTCCCCAATAAATGGAATTTCTGCCTTTTGTGCTGCCCCGGGCCCAGGGAAGGTTTGTGCATCTCTGTTTTAGGGCAAATTTGGGTTTTTTTCCCAATAAACAGAATTTCTGCCGTGTTCCCCATGCATTCCCTGGGGTTCCTGGGGAGGGTTTGGGGGGAGTTTCGCGTTTTTTCCCCAATAAATGGAATTTCTGCCATGTTGTTCTGCCCTGAGCCCAGGAAGGGTTTTGGGGGAATTTGGGTTTTTTTCCCCCAATAAATGGAATTTCTGCTGTCTTGTTGCTGCCCTGAGCCCAGGGTGGATTTGCACAGGTTTTGGAGGAATTTGTTTGGTTTTTTTTTCCCAATAAATGGAATTTTGGCCATGTTGTTGTTCCTGCACTCCCCTGAGCCTGGGGAGGGTTTTGGGGGGGAATTTCAGATTTTTTCCCCATTAAATGAAATTTCTGCCATGTTGTTCTGCCCTGAGCCCAGGAAGGGTTTTGGAGGGATTTGTTTGGTTTTTTTCCCAATAAATGAAATTTCTGCCGTTTGTGCTGCCCTGAGCCCGGGCAGGATTTGTGCAGTTCTGTTTTGGGGGAAATTGGGGGTTTTTTTCCCAATAAATGGAATTTTGGCTGCAGTGCCCCTGCACTCCCCTGAGCCTGGCGAAGGTTTGTGCAGCTCCATTTTGGGGGGAATTCAGACTTTTCCCAATAAATGGAATTCTGGCTGTTGTTCCTGCACTCCCTGGGGTTCCTGAGAAGGGTTTGTTCAGCTCCATTTTGGGGGAAATTGGGGTGGGTTTTTTTCCCCAATAAATGGAATTTCTGCCGTGTTCCTCCTGCAGTCCCGGGAGCTCCCAGGNAGTTCTTTTCCCCAATAAATGGAATTTCTGCCATGTTGTGCTACCCTGAGCCTGGGAAGGGTTTTGGGGGAATTTGGGTTTTTTCCCCCAATAAATGGAATTTCTCCTGTGTTGTTCCTGTGCTCCCTGGGGTTTCTGGGGAGGGTTTTGGGGAGTATCCAGGGATTTTCCCCAATAAATGGAATTTCTGCCTTTTGTGCTGCCCTGGGCCCGGGCAGGGTTTGTGCAACTCTGTTTTGGGGGGAATTCGGGTTTTTTTTCCCAATAAATGGAATTTCTGCCATTTGTGCTGACTGAGCACGGAAAAGGTTTTGGGGGAGATTTGGGTTTTTTTCCCCAATAAATGAAATTTCTGCCGTTTGTGCTGCCCTGGGCCTGGGCAGGGTTTGTGCAGCTCCATTTTGGGGGAATTTTGGGGTTTTTTTCCCAATAAATGGAATTCTGGCTGTTGCTCCTGCACTCCCTGGGGTTCCTGGGGAGGGTTTTTGGGGAAATTTTGGTGTTTTTTCCCAATAAATAGAATTTCTGCTCTTTGTTCTGCCCTGGGCCCAGGGAGGGTTTTTGCAGCTCCATTTTTGGGGGAATTTGTTTGGGTTTTTTTTCCCAATAAATGGAATTTCTGCTGTGATTTCCCACGGATATCCCTGGGACGGAGGAAATTCCTGTTTTCTGCAGAATCTCCAGGGATCAGGTGAGGAATTTCCTTTTCCTAAGTTTATTTTTATTGCTGTAATTTGTGGATCAGGGTGGGAATTCCCTCCTGCAGCACTTGGGATGTGGGAATGAAAGGCCGGAGCAGAGAGATTGCAAAAATAGGTTTTATCCCAAAAATGTGGAGTTTTATCCCAAAAAATGAGAATTTTTATACCAAAAATGTGANGGATATCCCTGGGACGGAGGAAATTCCTGTTTTCTGCAGAATCTCCAGGGATCAGGTGAGGAATTTCCTTTTCCTAAGTTTATTTTTATTGCTGTAATTTGTGGATCAGGGTGGGAATTCCCTCCTGCAGCACTTGGGATGTGGGAATGAAAGGCCGGAGCAGAGAGATTGCAAAAATAGGTTTTATCCCAAAAATGTGGAGTTTTATCCCAAAAAATGAGAATTTTTATACCAAAAATGTGACATTTTACCCCAAAAGTGGGGGGTTTATCTCAAAAGTCTGGGGGGTTATCCCAAAAAATGCGATGTTTTATCCCAAAAATGTGGGCTTTTATCCCAAAAGTGTGAGGTTTTATCCCAAAAATGGGAAGTTTTATCCCAAAAATGAGAATTTTTATCCCAAAAATACATTTTATCCCAAAAATGTGAGGTTTTATACCAAAAATATTTTGTGTAATCCCAAATGTGTGGCGTTTATCCCAAAAATGTTTTGGGATAAAACATTTTGGATAAAACATTTTTGAGCTTTATAAAAAAAAATGTGAGGTTTTATCCCAAAAATATGGGGTTTTATCCCCAGAATGTGGAGGCTTATCCCAAAAATGTGGGGTTTTGTCCCAAATCTGTGAGGTTTTTATCCCCAAAATGCACGGTTTTATCCCAAAAAAATGTGAGGTTTTATCCCAAAAAAAAAGAAAAAGGAAAAGGAAAAAAGTGAAAGGAAAAAAAATAAAGTTAAAGGGAGAAATGAAAGGCAAAGAAAAAGAAAACAGTGAAAAAAATAAGTGAAAGGAAAAGGAAAAATTTAAAAAGAAAAAATGAAAGGAAAATGGAAAAATGGGAAAGAAAAGTGGAAGAAAAAAGGGGGGAAAGGAAAATGAGAAATGAAAGAAAAATTTAAAAAATGAAAGGAAAAGGAAGAAAGTGAAAGCAAAAGCAAAAAAGGAAAGGAAAAAGGAAAAAATTAAAAGGAAAAAAAAATGAAAGAAAAGGAGGGAAAGGGAAAGCAAAAAAGTGAAAGAAATGGGAAAAAGGGAAATGAAAAGGGAGAAGGGAAAGCGAAAAAATGTAAAATTAGAAGGGAAAAAAAG
>NW_026625207.1:14985-16041 GCF_030028575.1 Malurus melanocephalus | reverse complement strand
GGAATGGGGGATGTGCTCAGAACGTCCCGGCACTGATCCCGGGCTCGGAGCAGCTTCTCCTGCTCCGGGGAACCCCCTGGGAAAATGGGGAAAAAATGGGAAAAATGGGAAAAACGGGAAATGAGAAAAATGGGGTTTATGGGAAAAAATGGGGGAAAACGGGGAGAAAACGGGGGATGTGCTCAGAACGTCCCGGCACTGATCCCGGGCCTGGAGCAGCTTCTCCTGCTCCGGGGAACCCCCTGGCAAAATGGGGAAAAAATGGGAAAAACGTTCCCGTTGAGGAATTTTTGGGCTGAATTCTGGGATTTTTGTGGGATTTTGGGGTTCTGGCCATACCCTCGGTGACCTTGATGACCTCAGGCCTGAGCAGCTTTTCCCAGAGGAATTTTCCCAAATTTCCCCTTGAGGCCGTTCCTGCTTTCCCCATCCCGTTCCGTGGGATCAGATCCCAAATCCCCCTCTGGAAAAGCCCCAAACCATTTCTAGGATCCTCCAGAAATCCCAAAATTTCCAAATTTAGATTCGGATCCTCCAAATTTGGGAATACCCCCTTTTCCAGCCCATTCCTCTCCTTCTCCCTCACTGGGGACGCTCCGCTGCGGAATTCCCAGGATGGGACCGACCCTACAAACAACCTGACCCTGTTGAGGAATTTTTGGGCCGAATTCCGGGATTTTTGGGCTGAATTCCAGGATTTTTGCAGGATTTTGGGGTTCTGGCCCTACCCTCGGTGACCTTGGCCACGCTCTCGAGCAGCAGTGGGTATTTGGTGAGGCGCTGCATCTCAGCGATCAGCAGATCCTTCAGCTGCAGCCGCCGGCACTGCGGGTTGCTCTCCGCTTCCTTCGGGGTGAAAAATGGGCAAAAAAAACCTGGGAATTCCCAAAAAAATGGGAATTTTCCCCCAAATGGAAGCGGGAATTGGGGATTTGGGACCTGCATGAAGAGCTGGAAGCGGCTCTCCTTGCGCTGCTTGGCTTTGATGAGCTCCAGGGCAGAGGATTGGTGGCAGCAGAAAGCGGCGGCCACGCGCTGGAACTCCTCCTTGGCCAC
>NW_026625207.1:11476-12822 GCF_030028575.1 Malurus melanocephalus | reverse complement strand
ATATCGGGATCAAATATCGCGATAAAATATCGGGATCAAATATCAGGATATCGGGATAAAACACCGTGGAGAACAGCTCTGCCAGGATCAAATATCGGGATAAAATATCGGAATAAAATATCGGGATATCGGGATAAAACATCACAATAGAGAGATCAAATATCGGGATAAAATATCGGGATATCTGGATAAAACACCGTGGAGAACAGCTCTGTGGGATATCGGGATAGAGGGATCAAATATCGGGATAAAATATCGGCATATCGGGATAAAACATCACAATAGAGAGATAAAATATCGGGATAAAATGTCGGGATATCGGGATAAAACACCGTGGACTACAGCTCTGCGGGATATCGGGATAGAGGGATCAAATATCGGGATAAAATATCGGGATATCGGGATAAAATACTGTGGAGAACAGCTCTGTGGGATATCGGGATAGAGGGATCAAATATCGCGATAGAGAGATCAAATATCAGGATAAAATATTGGGATATTGGGATAAAACACCATGGAAAACAGCTCTGTGGGATATCGGGATAGAGGGATCAAATATTGCGATAGAGAAATCAAATATTGGGATAAAATAATGTGATAGAGAGATAAGATGTTGGGATTTTGTGATAAAGCATGGAAAAATATCGTGTTAAGTATCGGGATAGAGAGACAAAATAGCAGAGTATCGGAATAAAATACCACGATAAAGTATTGGGATAAAATATTGAGATATCACGATAAAATATTGGGATATCGGGATAGAGGGGACCTCCAAATCCCAAAGCAGTGCCCCCAGGATCAGCACCCAAAATTGAGATCTGAAATTGGGACCCAAAAGCCCAAAATCAGACCCCAAATCCTCGAAAGAAGCAGGGAATGGGACCCAAATCCGTCAAGGAACAGGGAATGATGCCCCAAATGCTAGAAATGAGACCCCAAATCCCAGGAATGAGACGCCAAATCCCATAAATGAGACCCCAGATCCTCAGAATGATCCCCCAAATCCCAGAAATGAGACCCCAAGTCCCAGAAATGAGACCCCAGATCCTCAGAATGAGACTCCAAATCCCAGAATGAGACCCCAAATCTCAGGACTGATCCCCCAGATTGCAGAAATGAGACCCCAAATCCAACAATGATCCCCCAAATCCCAGGACTGATCCCCCAAAATCACCACCCCCCACTCCAGCCCCTCCCCAGACCCCCGGCACATCCCCAAAATCCCATAAAATCCCCAAATTCCGTTTTTTTCCCCGTTTTTACCGTTGATGACCTCCTGGCGATCGACCTCGCGCTGGCTCAGGCCGGCCAGGAGCTCTCTGCTGACCGAGTGCTGCCAATTCTGG
>NW_026625207.1:6933-9801 GCF_030028575.1 Malurus melanocephalus | reverse complement strand
GAACTGAGGAGAAAAACCCCAAATTCCTGGGATTTAAACCCAAATCCTAAATCCCAAATCCCAAATTCCCAATTTAAATCCCATAAATCTCACCTGTGGGGTTCCAGCAGCTCGTCGGGGCAGCTCCCACTCGACAGGCGCTGCCCGGGGCCGGGCTCGGCTTCGGGGTCACCCTGGCTGCTCTCAAAGTGCTGGATCATGGTGCGGACATTGCCGGGCTTTAGGGCTGCAAAAATGGCAAAAATCCTAAATCCTAAATCCCGAAAATCCTAAATCTCAAATCTCCAAAATCCCGAAAATCCCAAATCCCCAATCCCAGTGCTGGATCATGGTGCGGACATTGCCGGGCTTGAGAGCTGGAAAATGGGAAAAAATCCTAAACCTCAAATCCCAAAAATCCCGAAAATCCTAAATCTCAAATCCCCAAAATCCCGAAAATCCCAAATCCCCGATCCCCAATCCCAGTGCTGGATCATGGTGCGGACATTGCCGGGTTTGAGAGCTGGAAAATGGGAAAAAAAACTAAATCCTAAATCCTAAATCCTCAAAATCCCATTTGAAATCCTAAATCCCATCCCAAATCCCCAATCCCAGTGCTGGATCATGGTGCGGACATTGCCGGGCTTCAGGGCTGCAAAAATGGGAAAAATCCTAAATCCTAAATCCCGAAAATCCTAAATCTCAAATCTCAAAAATCCCGAAAATCCTAAATCTCAAATCCCCAAAATCCCGAAAATCCCAAATCCCCAATTCCCAATCCCAGTGCTGGATCATGCTGCGGACATTGCCGGGCTTCAGGGCTGGAAAAATGGGAAAAAATCCTAAATCCCAAAAATACTAAACCTCAAAATCCCAAAAATCCCAAAATCCTAAACCTCAAATCCCCAATCCCAGTGCTGGATCATGGTGCGGACATTGCCGGGTTTGAGGGCTGCAAAAATGGGAAAAAATCCTAAATCCCGAAAATCCTAAATCTCAAATCTCCAAAATCCCAAAAATCCCAAATCCCCGATCCCCAATCCCAGTGCTGGATCATGGTGCGGACATTGCTGGGCTTGAGAGCTGCAAAAATGGGAAAAAAAACTAAATCCTAAATCCTCAAAATCCCATTTGAAATCCTAAATTCCATCCCAAGTCCCCAATCCCAGTGCTGGACCATGGTGCGGACATGGGAAAAATCCCAAATCCCAAATTTCCAATCCTAAATTTCCACCCTAAATCCCGAATTCCCATCCTAAATCCCCAATCCCAAATCCCATTTTAAATCCCAGTCTGAAATCTCAAATCCAAAATTCCCAAATTCCCCAATCCTAAACCCCAAATCCCTGAAATTCCTGGGAATGTCGGGGAAAAAAATGGAATAAAACCCAAATGAAGGGAAAAAATGATAGGAATGGAAAAGGAAAACACAAAATCCCCAAAAAAAACCCAAAAATGGGAATTTTTACCTTCCATGGGGGACAAAGGAACATGAAATGCTGGAAAACAACAAAAAAAAAGGGGGGGAAATGTCAAAATTCCCAAAAAATAAATTCCCGGGAAAAGGGGGAGGGAACGGGAATGGGATGAGAATGGAAAGGGAAAAAGGGCGGGAAAATTCCAGGGGAATTTTGGGATTTGGGCACAAAATTCTGGGAAAATTTTGGGATTTGGGCACCCCTGGAGCAGTTTGGGGGGGATTTTCGGGAAGGAATTCCCAAATTTGGGGAGGAATTCCCGAAATTTTGGGATTTGGTTGTGCCCAGAGCAATCTGGGGAAGATTTTTGAGAATTCCTGGGAACTCCGGGGTAAATTCCAGGGAATTTCTGGGAAAATTTGGGGAAAATTCCAGGGAAATTTGGGAAATATTCCAGGAAAATTCGGGGGAAAATTCAGGGAATGCTGGGGAAAAATCCAGGGAATTTTGGGGAAAAATTCCAGGGTAATTCGGGGAAAAATCCAGGGAATTTCTGGGAAATTGCAGGGAAATTCTGTGAAAATTCTGGGGAAAATTCCAGGGAAATTGGGGAAAATTCTGAGGAAAATTCCAGGGAAATTGGGGAAAATTCTGGGAAAATTCCAGGGAATTTCTGGGAAAATTCTGGGAAATTCCAAGGAATTCCAGGAAAATTCCAGGAAAATTCCAGGGAATTCCAGGACTCACTGCTCTGGGAGGAGATTTTGGGTTTCCCGATGTATTTCAGGATCGGATTCCTCCTCTTGTCCTCCAGGGAATCTTTCTCCTTCTTGGAGCTGCTGCTCTGTTGGGAAAAGGAAAAAAACCTGGAATTCTGGGGATCCCAAAATTCCAGAGGGTTGGGAAAAGGAGTATTTTCCAGAATTTTCCCCACATTTTTCCCAGTTTTTTCCGTTTTTCATGCATTTTCCCCGAACTTTTCCCAGCTTTTTTCCCGAATTTTCCCCACGTTTTTCGCAGAATTTTTCCCTGTGTTTTCCCAGATTTTTCCACTGATTTTTCCACTGATTTTTCCCACGTTTTCCCCACGATTCCCCGTATTTTTCCCCGTGTTTTCCTGGATTTTCCCCGTGTTTTTCCCCACATTTTCCCCAAGTTTTTCCCCACATTTCCCCCATGTTTTCCCAAATTTTTCCCATTTTTTTCCCCGTGTTTTCCCAAATTTCTCCCAGATTTTTCCCCACACTTTCCCCACGTTTCCCTGTATTTTTCCCACATTTTCCCCCATGCTTTCCCGTTTTTTCCCCCGTGCTTTCCTGGATTTTTCCAGGATTTTTCTCGGATTTTCCCCCATGCTTTCCTGGATGTTTCCTGGATTTTTCCTGGATTTTTCCCATTTTTTTCCCCATGCTTTCCTGGATTTTTCCCGGATTTTTCCCGGATTTTTCCCCGTGCTTTCCTGGATTTTTCC
>NW_026625207.1:0-6512 GCF_030028575.1 Malurus melanocephalus | reverse complement strand
GCATTTTTCCCATATTTTTCCGGGTGAATCCGCACCTTTTTGGCTTTGGGGAAGAAGGGCAGCCACTTGTCCCTCTCGGGGATTTTCTCGCTCTCACGGCTGCGCCACTCCCGGCCCCGGATCCCGGCGTGGGCCATGAACGTGCTCAGGGCGAAGGCCAGGGCTGAGCTGGGGAGAATTCCCAAAATTCCAGAGGTGGGAATGGGAAAATGCGATTTAAGAGAGTGGAATTCCCAAAATTTGGGAGTTGGGAATGGGAAAAGGCGATTTCAGAGAGTGGAATTCCCGAAATTTGGGATTTGGGGATGGA
This sequence comes from Malurus melanocephalus, assembly GCF_030028575.1. Lineage (NCBI taxonomy): Eukaryota > Metazoa > Chordata > Aves > Passeriformes > Maluridae > Malurus > Malurus melanocephalus. The sequence continues at coordinate 6,202 of NW_026625207.1, read as the reverse complement.
AAAATGAATTTCAGAGGGAGGAATTCCCAAAATTCGGGAGTTGAGAATGAAAAAATGCAATTCCAGAGGGAAGAATTCCCGAAATTCCAGAGTTGGGGATGGGAAAATGTAATTCCAGAGGGAGGAGTTCCCAAAATTCCAGAGTTGGGGATGGAAAAATGCGATTTCAGAGGGAGGAATTCCCGAAATTCGGGATTTGGGGACAAGAAAATGCAATTCCAGAGGAAGGAATTCCCAAAATTCAGGATTTGGGGATGGGAAAATGAATTCCAGAGAGTGAAATAAAGAAAATCTGGGATTTGGGAATGGAAAAATGTGATTCTAGAGGGAGGAATTCCTGAAATTTGGGAGTTGGGAATGGGAAAAAGAATTCCAGAGAGAGGAATTCCCGAAATTCGGGAGTTGGGGACAAGAGAACACAATTCCAGAGAGAGAAATTCCCGAAATTTGGGATTTGGGGATGGAAAAATGCGATTCCCAGGATTTTCCCGGGGGAAGCGCCGCTCACCTCCGCTCCTCCTCGTACTTGGACCTGGGGAAAACAGGGATTGGGAATTTCCATGGGATCACAATCCTCTCCCAGATCCCAAAATTCCAAACCCCAAATTCCCAAAATCCCAAAATGCCATTCCCAATCCCAAATTCCCATTCCAAATCCCAAAATCCCATTCCCACCCCATCCCAATCCCCAATCCCTGCCTCCTCCCCGATCCCATTTCCCGCTGTTCCTGCCCTGAATCCCGTCGGGAATTCCCAAAATTCCAGAATTCCTGAATTTCCCCCAAATCCCACATTCCAGAATTCCCAAATTTCCCAAATTCCCGGGATTTCTCACTCACAGGATGTCCCCGAGGTGTCCCATGTGTCTCTCTGCCAATGCTCTCTCCCTGTGCCCGTTTCCATTTACCCATTCCCACATTCCCAAATTTCCCCGAATTTCCCGAATCCCGTGAGGATTTCCCACATTCCAGAATTCCCAAATTTCCCAAATTCCCGGGATTTTGGCTCACAGGATGTCCCCATGTGTCTCTCAGCCAGTGCTCTCTCCCTGTGCCCGTTCCCATTTACTGATTCCCAATTTCCCGATTTTTCCCCAATTTCCCGAATCCCGTGGGTAATTCCCACATTCCAGAAATCCCAAATTTCCCAAATTCCCAGGATTTCTCACTCACAGGATGTCCCCGAGGTGCCCCATGTGTCTCTCAGCCAGTGCCCTCTCCCTGTGCCCGTTCCCATTTACCGATTCCCAATTTCCCGATTTTTCCCCAATTTCCTGAGTTCGGTGGGTAATTCCCACATTCCAGAATTCCCAAATTTCCCAAATTCCCGGGATTTTGGCTCACAGGATGTCCCCGAGGTGTCCCATGTGTCTCTCWGCCAGTGCTCTCTCCCTGTGCCCGTTCCCGTCGAGCTCCTGCAGTTCGTTCTCTCCGTACAAACTGCCCAACCCCAGCGTCCGCTTCGTCCTGGGGGAAAAAACACCACATTTGGGATTTTCCTGAGGAAAATTGGGAATTTCACAAAATTTGGGATTTTTCCTGACAAAATTTGGGGATTTTCTGAGTAAATTTGGGGTTTTTCTGACAAAATTTGGGGCTTTTCTGACAAAATTTGGGGCTTTTCCAGATGAAATTTGGGATTTTTCTGACAAAATTTGGGATTTTTCTGACGAAATTTGGGATTTTTCTGACGAAATTTGGGGCTTTTCCGGCAAAATTTGGGATTTTTCCGATGAAATTTTGGGATTTTCCAAGAAAATTTGGGGCTTTTCTGACAAAATTTGGGACTTTTCTGACCAAATTTGTGATTTTTTTCTGACAAAAATCAGAATTTTTTCTGACAAAGTTTGGGGTTTTTCTAACAAAAATTAGAAGTTTTTTTCAACAAAATTTGGGGATTTTTTTCCTCGAGAATTGGGGATTTTTCCCCCAAATTGGGGATTTTTTCCCCAAAATTTGGGAATATTTTCCTCCTAAAATTTGGGGATTTTTCCCCCTGATAATTGGGGATTTTTTTCCCCAAAATTGGGGATTTTTTTCCCCAAAATTTGGCGATTTTTCCCCAAAATTTGGCGATTATTTTCCCCCAAAATTTAGGAGTATTTTCCTCCTAAAATTTGAGGATTTTTTTCCCAAAATTTGGGATTTTTCCCCAAAATCTGAGCCCCACCTGTAATCCTGGAGCTGCTCGTGGATCTCGGGCAGCGTCGCCTCCTGCGCCTCCTTCAGCGCCGCCCGCGCGTCCTCCCCCGCCCGCAGCCGCACATCTGGGGAGAAATCCGGGAATTTGGGGAAATTCGGGAATATTTGGGGAAATTCGGGAATATTTGGGGAAAATTGGGGAATATTTGGGGAGAATCGGGGAAAATTTGGGGAGAATTGGGGAAAATTTGGGGGAAATTCGGGGGAAATTCGGGGGGAAATTAGGAAAATTTGGGAATATTTGGGGAAAATTTGGGAATATTTGGGGAAATTTAGGGTTATTTGGGAAAATTTGGGGAATATTTGGGGAAAATTGGGGGAGAATTCGGGGAAATTTGGGGAATATTTGGGGAGAATCAGGAAAATTTGGGAAAAAATTCAAGGAGAAATGAGGGAAAAATCAGGGAAATTTGGGGGAAATTTGGGAACATTTTGGGGAAATTCGGGGAAAATTTTGGGGAAATTCGGGGGAATTCAGAGAAAAATCAGGGAAATTTGGGGACAATTTGGGGAAATTTGGGGGAGAATTTGGGGGAATCAGGGAAATTTGGGGAAATTCAGAGAAAAATCAGGGAAATTTGGAGACAATTCAGGGGAAATTTGGGAAAATTTGGGGAATATTCGGGAAAAATTTGGGGAAAATTCAGGGAAAATTTTGGGGAAAATTTGGGGAAAATTCTGGGGAAATCCAGGAAAGTTTGGGAATCCCAATCCTGACCCCCCTGGGCTCCTTTTCCTTTGGAAAATTCCCAAAATTCCTGCAAAATTCCCGGCGCTCACCGATCTCCGCCAGGAGCTGCTCCGGAATCTTCACCCGGAGGGGCTGGAAAAGATGGGAAAAAAGGGAAAAAATTCAGGTCTGAAATCCCAGGAATCCATGGAATTCCAGGTGGGAATTCCCAAATTCCAACAATTTTCAGGGATCCTGGATCCCTCTTTTCCTTTCCAGGACAATTTTCCCGAAAATTCCTGGGAATTCCCTCGATCCCAAAATCATTCCAAACCCTTCCCAAAATTACAAGAAATTCTCTCCTTCCAAGGGAATTTTGAGCTCCTGGATCCCCATTTTTCCTTCCAGGACCCTTTTTTCCCAAAATTCCAAGAAATTCCCTCCTTCCCACCCCAAAATTCCGCCCCTCACCGCGTTCCTGTCCAGGAAGATGTTCCAAATGTCCCTTCCCAAATTTCGGGAATCTTTGGGATTGCTCTGCTGGAAAACGTCGGCGCAGAGGTGGAAAAGCTGCGGAAAAATTCGGGAATGAGGAAGGGAAAAATTTGGGAATGAGGAGGGGAAAATTTGGGAATGAGGAGGGGAAGATTTGGGAATGAGGAGGGGAAATTTGGGAATGAGGAGGGGAAATTTGGGTATTAGAGATGGAAAAATTTGGGAATTAGAGATGGAAAAATTTGGGAATGAGGAGGGGAAGATTTGGGAATCAGAGAGCGAAAACTCAGGAATGAGGAGGGGAAAAATTTTGGAATGAAAAGAGAAAAATACAGGAAATCCTGGGAATTCTTCTCCATCCTTATTCCCAAAAATATTCCCGGAAGGTGGGAATGAATTCCCAACCCCTGGCACCTCCCAGGCCAATCGGAAATTCCTGGAAAATCCTGGGAATTTTCCTCACCAGAGGGCTGGGATCAGCCTGGGAGAAAAGGAAACGCAGGAAAACCCCCAAATGGGCCGGGCGGGATTTGAGCGTGGGCAGATCCTGGAACACGGAATCGCTCTGGAAAAATGGGAAAAAAAACGGGAAAAATGGGAATTACAGCGGGATCCTGGAACAGGGAATCGCTCTGGAAAAACGGGAAAAAAATGGGAATTACACCGGGATTGGGAAAGAATGGGATCAGGCAAGAGTGGGAATTACACCGGGATCAGGGAAAAATGGGAATTACACTGGGATATGGATCCCATCCCAAATCCCATCCCAAAATGCCAAATCTCATCCCATTCCATTCCAAAATCCCATCCCATGGATCCAATCCAATCCCATCCCAAATCCCATCAATCCCACCCACAGAAATCCTGGAATCCTGGAATCCCAGAAATCCCGGAATGCTCCGCCCAAGAAAAGCCCCTCAGGACTCCTCGAAATTCCCAAGTTCCCAGAATTCCCAAATCCCCAAAATTCCCAGAATTCCTGGAATCCCTGAAATCCCAGATTCCCACCTCGTTGTTGCAGTCTCCGGGCTCACAATCCTCCTCGGGGCCGATGATTTGGGGCCGCCCTGAGCCCTGGATGGGAAAAAAAATCCCAAAATATTCCAGAAAAAAAATGGGATTGGGAATGGGAATGGGTCAGGATCCACATTGGCATTGTTGGGATATTCCTAGGACCTTCCCAGCCATTCCCAGGATATTCCCAGAATTTCCCAGACATTCCTAGCACATTCCTAGGACTTTCCACCATATTCCCTGGATTTCCCAGGATATTCCCAGAATTTCCCAGGATATTCCTCGATATTTCCAGGCCATTCCCAAACCATTCCCAGAACATTTCCAGGATTTTCGGGGATATTCCCAGCACATTCCCAGGCCATTCCTGGGACATTCCCAAACAATTCCCAGGCTATTCCCAGCACATTCCTGGGACATTCCCAGCAGATTCCTGGACATTCCCAGGATATTCCCGGTCATTCCCAGACCATTCCCGGATATTCCCAGGAGATATTCCCGCCATTCCCAGGACACATTCCCGGCCATTCCCAGGATATTCCCAGGATACATTCCCGGATATTCCCAGGATACATTCCCGGATATTCCCAGATCATTCCCAGACCATTCCCAGCACATTCCCAGGATACATTCCCAGATATTCCCAGGATACATTCCCGGATATTCCCAGATCATTCCCAGACCATTCCCAGCACATTCCCAGGATACATTCCCAGATATTCCCAGGATATATTCCCAGGAGATATTCCTGGATATTCCCAGGAGATATTCCCAGATATTCCCAGGATATTCCCGGTCATTCCCAGACCATTCCCGGCCATTCCCAGGATATATTCCCAGATATTCCCAGGATATTCCCGGATATTCCTAGATATTCCCGGCCATTCCCAGACCATTCCCAGGATATATTCCCAGTATATTCCCAGCACATTCCCAGGCCATTCCCAGCACATTCCCAGGACATTCCCAGACCATTCCAGGATATTCCCAGCACATTCCCAGGACATTCCCAGCACATTCCCAGGATATATTCCCGGATATTCCCGATATATTCCCAGGATATATTCCCGGATTTTCCATCCCACCTGCAGCGGGGGCAGGGCCCCGTCGGAGCAGAGCCGTCGGTGCTGGGGCCGCCGGGGAGTGAGGAGAGGTGACGAGAGGGGGCTCAGGGCATCCGGGAGAGCCTGCAGGGACCCAAATTAGCCCAAATTAATTATCCCAAATTATCCTGGAATTCATCCCAAATTATCCTGGAATTTATCCCAAATTATTCCAAATTAATTATCCCAAATCATCCCAAATTAATTATCCCAAATGGTCCTAAATGATCGCGATTTATCCCAAATAAATTATCCCAAATTATCCCGGAATTTATCCCAAATTATCCCAAAGTAATTATCCCAAATTATCCCAAATTTTCCTCAATTTCCCCCCACTCTTTTCCCCGTTTTTCCCTATTTTTTCCCATTTTTTCCCATTTTTCCCCCATTTCTCCCCATTTACCTCTCCGAGGGACGGCAGCCGCTCCGTTCCTGACTCCAGCCCGCTTTGCCCAATTATTCCCATTTTTTCCCCTATTTTTTCTGGGTTTTTTCCCATTTTTTTCCCCATTTTTCCCCAATTTCTCCCTGTTTTTCCCATTTTCCCCATTTTTTCCCCCTTTTTTTACCTCTCCGAGGGACGGCAGCCGCTCCGTTCCCGACTCCAGGCCGCTGTCCCCGTCCTGGGAATCYCCGGAAAATCCCCGGCCCTGGATCCGAGGGGACCCCGAGCCTCGATTCCGGAAAACATCGGGATCGGGACGCCCCAAATCCTGGGA
>NW_026625206.1:14242-15713 GCF_030028575.1 Malurus melanocephalus | reverse complement strand
TTCCCAATTTCCCAGTGCCCCCAGATTCCCAGGAGCTGTGGGGAGGGGGAGGTGGGACTCAGCAGGGGGACCCTGTCCTCTTGTACTGGTTTTGACTGGGATAAGCGGCTGGTGAACAGTCACTGGCCTTGCCTGGTCTCACCACAGAATCTGGGAGTCCTGGAATGCTTTGAATGCGAAAAGGGACATTAATGAGCATCCCATTCACCCCCTGCCATGGATGGGGACACCTCCCAGCTCAGAGTTTCCTGTTCTTCCCACGTTTACGTCTCACCTGCCAGTTCCCCAGTGCCCTCCAGTTCGCAGAGTCCCTCAGCAGCTGCTGTGTCCAGAGAAGGGGATGGATCCCAGGTAGGGTCTGGATCACAACCCTGGGATTGTGCCAGATCTTCCTTGAAGGGTTCCTGTCCCTCCCACTGCGCAGGAGCCGCCTGCAGAGGCTGAGAACTGCAGCCCTATTCGTAATCCCACTGTCCACTTGGATCTCCAGCCAGGAATCCCCAGCTTGGCTCTGTATCCTCCAATTCCTGACTCTTGGCCCCAAAATCCCCTGGAAGAGAGTCACAAACGAGAGTGTTTAGATCCCTTAACAAACCATGGCAAGGGGATGAGCAGAAGGCAGATTCAATATCGAGTGACACAGCACAAGTTCCTTGGCAAGGTTAACTGTTCCACGGACAGGACAGCTCAGGCACAGCACGGGAAAGCAAACGACAACAAAACCAAACCAAATCCAGGCAATCAAAGCAGGAATGAACCCAGAACTACCTGGGGGGTGTGTGTGGGTGTGGGACCGGTACCAGGGACAAAAGTACCGTCAGGGCAAGGATAAAAAGGAACATGGCCCAAAAGCTTCACAACACTCMAACTTAACAGCACTTTAACTTAACTTACACCTTAAGCCTGGTGACTTCACTTAACTTATACCCAACTTAATTTATAGCTTAGCAATCTAAGAGAGGAATAACACTTGGCAGCATTTAACCTAACTTATAACTTGGGAGTTTGCAACTAAACAGAAAGACATTTAGCAATACTTAGCTTAGTTTGCAACTTATTTTTAACAAYGTAGCAAAACAACACATAGCAGTATTGAAGCAAGCTTCTACCTRTAACTTWRCTGTACTTCCAGGCCTGGAWATGTACATATCTGAGGTACTTCAGCATCTARGAAAGCACTATTTCTCTCAGATTTACTAGAGCACACRCTCAGGGGCATGCACACAGACAGAAACACTCAGTGCAWGCAARTTACCGGTGAAAAATTCCCCTCAGAGGTCGGTGAAATATTCACTTGAGATGCGTTTGCATCTCCCGATGGGYGATGGATGGGSCCTCGAGRAGAGAGGGGATTGGCCCAGGACACCTCGTGTTCCACCATCCTCCAGCTRTGGCACACAGCCAGGGTTTGCTGGCCACCAGAGGTGTCCCACTCAGAGGGACAGGAGAGCTCAAAGGGCCCCATTTTGGA
>NW_026625206.1:4561-14112 GCF_030028575.1 Malurus melanocephalus | reverse complement strand
ACAACATCTGCTCTGCTCCTCTAAGGAGGTATTCTGGAAGCTGAGCAAGTAAATTTGGTGCTTGGAGGTTGTGTTTCATATATTAGAGTGAAATTTGTGATAAGGCAGGGTTTGAGGAAGGCAGGGGCCCTGTAATTAGTGTATTTAACATATTACAGTCTGCGGCTGCAGTAAGAGGAGTATCAATTGGTCGATGCTCATGTGTGGCTTGGCAGGCAGCTTTTGTCATAGCAGGGGAGAGCTCAGACAAAAAATTAACAGGAATTACCAGAGGCTCTTCTCTCTCCCATTGCTGAATCCCGGGGCGGAGGGAGAGGACCACCGCCACGCCCTGCTCCCTCCCCATCAGCAGTGCCTCCAGGCATCACTCCTCCAGGGGCAGGGTCCCCACAGCACGGTGTTTGGCGTGGGATGCGGTGGCYGGGCTGGCAGCAGCCGAGCTGTTCACACGGGGGGTCCCTGGTCCAGCGCTCTGCCTCAGCCAGCACCCAGCAGCCAGCTTAGAACTGGTGTGGACCAGGGGAATCCAACTGTTTAATTAAAAGAAAGCACCAYGAAGGCTCGAGGCAGGTGTTGACAYAATGTGATCTCTGCCCAGTGCTCTGAATGTCCAAGTGAAGAAATTCAATGAAGCATAGGAAAATGGTCAGAGTAACTATGACTCTCTTAAAGCATCTTGGGCGAGTATGGTTACTAACTGGGCACTGCTGCGCAAATAGCACCTCCAAGGAGTAACCAAGTCAACTTCTGCCCCAGAGTGAGTGAGGGTGTAGTGGTTACCCCTCCCTCCTGTCTGGACTCACACTCAGAGAGCAGCTTCATGACTGGGTGTCACCCAATTACAGGTACAGTCCTGAYTGACTACTCCACCCAAAGCCCAGTCCATGGGCTACAGCTGGACACAAGGCGACAGCATCTGAGGGTGTGCTGTCGATTCYGACCTCCCTCACCTGARTTGACATTATTCCCATTACAGACACCATGGTGCAGTCATTAAGACTACTCCATGTGTCCATGGCAACACAAACCAATCCCTGGGACTGGAAGGATAACTTGGCCTGAAATTTACCATCACTACCTTCTACCCTAGAGGGGAGAAAGAGGAGATTGTAAAGCTTGAGTTCCAGAASTCAGGTATCCAGAGTGACAATGGTTACACCATTAACGGTATTGGGAGGATTTAGCCAAGTATCCACAAATATATGAGGACTTACCACTGATATCCTCAATCACAACTAAGACAAATTATGGAACATGTGTGTGATCACCTACACAGTGATGCCGGTACGACGGCACCATCAGAGGTACCTGCTTYGGGACCACAACAGACACCTGTGGTAACTGTTCTGAGCAAGAATCGGCCTATTCCATGCTGCAGAATCAAGATGAACAGGATGCTGTGACTGGTCAAACATCTGCTAAAAGCCCATGGTATACAAAACATCATCTACAAGTGTACCACATGTGGCAGAGAGAACAAGAASTTTCACAGTATTGCTTGTCACTATGCTAAATGCAAGGGCACCAATCAGGAGCCTCCACAAGGAGACTGGGTATGCGAAATCTGTACGAAGGCCTTGCAATCCAAAACCAGCCTCGGTCAACATAWAAGACTGATACATCCTCTGGTCAGAAATGGGTAGAGAGAATYGTGGCTTCCAAACCCAAAGAGACATCAGAGAGGGGAGCTCATAAGAATTGCTGGTCTCTGGGAGARGAGGACCTTCTGTTACAATGTATGAAACAATATGAAGGGAGTAAGAACAATAAYGAATTGATTGCTGAACATATTCCATCTAAAATGCTCCAACAAACYATCAATAAAAAACACCATTTGCTCTCATCTGAAGGTAATGCCAACCAGAACAGATGAACAAAACCAGAAAGCTACAGAGCACTCTCCAGTGGACACAGTCCTTGCAGCATACACACCTAAAGCTCCATTACAACAGCGCTGCTCCTGTGAGGATTGCTGATGAGATCTTCCATCTGTACAAAAACAAATGCTGCAAAACCACAGCCAAGGAAATGGGCTTGGTGGAATCAGTGGGGAAAGAAACCACGGACTTACAAATAAGATTGGTGGTAAAGAAAGGGCTCCATCTTTCATCCTGCACTTGCCATGCCTTACTTTATTCCAGCTTTATTCCCACTAGGGACGGTGGTTCAGGAATCACGAAGTTGTTGGGGCTGATCCGTAGCATTCTGGCTAGAAGACTCCATAGATTGGTACATCCTTCAAATGAGGTCCTTAAAGAGGTCCTGAGAAATGAGAGTGTGGAAGATGTACGCTAAACTTTGGACAAGAGCTGGAGGTGAYAAAGTCCCATTGATATGGAAAACAAAACCCATGATGGTAACACTGATAAGGGCTGGAATGGATGAGCTGTCTGAATGGGAAAGGCCAACTCCCAAACCCAAATGCCCCAAATCTTGGGAGTGGAGAAAGCAGGAGATGGCAAGATRGAAAACTCTTGTATCTCAAGGCTGCGACATCACCAGTTTTGAGTAGGAAACCACCAGCAATGCTTGGATTACCAGGTACAGAGGCATAACCCATCAGAAACTTAGAATGGCGCTACAAATACAAGCCAACGTCTATGCAATGAAAGAATTCCTGGCAAGAGGTCTGCAACACCAACACTTCAAGGGTTGTASACACTGTRRTGTGGACAAYGAGACRTGCTCCCACATCATCGGGAAATRTCCGCTGACATGACAYGTCAGCATCAAGAGACACAATGACATCTGTGACCTCCTAACTGAAGAGGTMCAGAAAGAAAAYTGGGCATGAAYCACACATCAGAGATGACTCCGGAGAACTTGTTAAGCCAGATCTCGTATTTGTTAAAGAACGTCAGGTGTATGTCACCATTATGACTATCAGTTATGAGCAGAATGAGACTTCATTACAAAATGCAGCTACAGAGRAAAAGTATGAACACMTCCAGAGGGAAATACAAGAACTGACTAACGCCATGCAGATCCACTTCATTGGTTTCCCTACAGGATCACGGGGAAAGTGGCACTCTGCAAACTCTGTACTGCTAGAGGCTCTGGGTCYACCACAGGTTCCAGCATCCAAAGCACTTCTTTCCTCTGCAGACATGTTCCTCATCCACATGTTCATGAGCAAAGCTCATCAGGTTGTTTAACATTGTTCCTATTGTTKGTTTGTTGAAARGATCACAATAAAGAAAAGTGGGACACTGGGGTATGGGCATGGACAGTGGGAATAACACACTACATCCTGTTGTGCCATTGCACCCCTTATTCGAGTCTAAATTTCACCTACTTGGGACATACAGGTGACCACCTTAATATAACCCATAATTTGGACACTAAATTCTGATCTGGACAAGGTGGATGGGCCATCTCTACTTAACCCAGAAAAGGGACATATATGTAAATACATGTTTCTTTAATAGCTAAATTAATAGCCTCATCATCTAATTAGTAAAGTGCATGAATGGATGAACGAGATTCCCATTATCCCTACCTACTATCCAGAGAAACCACAGCCAAGGGAACAGGCTTGGCAGAATCAGCAGGGAGAGAAGACCCTGTTGAGCTTGACTCTGGCACTGTGAAGAGACATGAGAGGTGTAGAATAAGTGGGAGGCTGCGCGCTCGGTGGCGCAGGGCAACCCTCCCACCAGCGTTGTGGCCATCAGTGAAATACCACTACTCTGATCGTTTTTTCACTTACCCGGTGAGGTGGGGAGAAAGCCCTGAAGCGGGGCTCTCTTAGGCCTATTATTTACCCAGGAGGAGAAACAAATTATCAGAGCAGCAGGAATGAGAATTTGCAATAGGGAATACCAGCATGGGCAATACAACAGGGAAGATGCCTATCCRACATTYCCCTGGAACCATAACACCGAGGAGGGGAGACAAAATATGGAGGGCTATAGGGCTTATTAGGGGAATAAAGRAAGCTGCCCCACAAAATCAGAATGCCAGCAAGGCCTTTGGTGAACAGCAAGGGAAAGAGGAAACCYCCACAGAATGGCTGGAGAGACACAGGAGAAATATGAGACAGTGCTCTGGCATAGACACAGGGAGTGGTCAGCAGGCATTATTAAAAATCAACTTTGTCATGCATGCCTGGCCAGATATCAGAAGAAAAGTGCAACAACTTGAAAATTGGCAGGATTGGGGACTAGATGAATTATTTGAGGGAGGCTTAGAATGTCTACGTCAGAAGGGAGGAGGACAAAATGAAGAGAAAGGCTAAAATCACTTGGGTCCTGCTCTGCAGAGCTGCCCCACAYTGGGGGTCCCAGTGCCCCCATCCCCTACACGGCCCCGACTCCAGCACTGTCCCTGCCCGGGACTCACCCACAACTCCCCAAGGCCCTTGTCCCCACAGAGGGTCTCTGCAGTGTCCTGGCCCTGGGCCCAGGCCAGCGCTGGCCCTCAGCAGGATGTGCCCATCCCGAGGGACGTGGGGAAGCGGGGCTTGTCTCCAGGCAGCCCCAGGGAGCTCATTGGGCAAACAGAGGTGCCTGGTGAGGAGGAGGGATGTTGGTGCCCTGCCAGAATCTCTGATAAGCCCTGTTTACCCAGGCCCTGAGGCACCAGGAAGACATTCAGGTATCTTTGGCTTTCAAGAAGTGAAAATCCACTGAGAAGTGGCTCCTGACACCTGTCCATGGCTGTGATTCCTGTTTCACATTCCAGGGCATTAGTGAAGGGTTCTGCTTCTCTTTCCACAGGGACCCTGTGCATTCAGCAGAAATCTGTTGTGGGCCAGCCAGGAAAACATTTCTGGCCACTGCCTTGACTATGTGCTCTGGTATGTGCCAAAGGGGCCTCAGTGCCCAGGAAGATTTTTCTTGGCAGTGTTGGTGCTTTGTGCCCCAGGGACGAGAGAGCAGAGTGTCCCCATGGCTCATGTGGACAAATGGGACTTTTCCCACATGGACAAGCACTGTGACATCACCAGTGTGCGGGTGTGGTCATGGACAGGAATTGAGGAAGTGTCTGCAGGGTCATTATTGGGRAACATTGGCCAAGGAGAGGTCCAGGTGTCCTTGAAGGTCAGTGCTGGTCGGGGGATGGTACTGGACAGCCACTGACCATGTGCCAACAGCCCAGGGACAATGAGCTGGACACGCACAGAGGCTCCCAGTGTGGGCAGATTGGCCCCGTGGACCAATCCCCGTGGACCTTAGCTCCAAGGACCCCATGGGAATGTCCCTGTCTCTCTCAGGACTGTGTCTCAGCCTTGCAGAAACTGTCCCTGCCCTTCTGCCAGCATTTCAGCAATGAGAAATTTTCCCTCTTGGACTGACTATTACCTCTGTGCAAACAATTTACAACAGGGTCCTCAGCACAGGGAATTCTTGCACTTTGTGGGGCAGCTCCAGATGAGGCCACCAAGATTCTCTGAAGGCTGGAGCACCTCTGTGACAGAGACAGGCAGAGAAAGTTGGGGCTGGAGCATAAAAGGCCACGGGAAGACCCCATTGGGACCTTTCAGGATTTCAAGGCACCTCCTAGGAAACGTGGGGAGAAATATTTTAGTCTGGCCTGTGGCAATAGGACAAGGGGAGATAGTTTTAAACTAAAAGAGGGTTTGTTCAGAGCAGACATAGTGAAGAAATTTTTTGATGCTGAAGCTACTGAAATACTGGCACAGGTTTCCCAGAGACCTGCTGGATGCTCCATCCCTGGAAACATTCCAGGCCCAGCCAGAAAGGGCTCTGAGCAACCTGATGGAGCAAAAGATGTCTCTGCTCCCATCCTGCAGGAGGCCCTGTGCTGTCGGCTCCCAGAGTGGTCAGTGTCTCTCGTAAGATGCAGTTCCCATAGGGAGCGGAGGGAACACACAGCGCCACTGTGAGCAGGAACATCCTCCGATGGAGATGGGAATATTGGGGATCAACAGGCTCAGGCTGCCCTTTCCGACCTCTTTGGAGATGGACACAAGCGTCAGAAGAGACTGAGAACCAGAAGGCCCCACAGTCTGCCAGAGTTCTGTGAGTTCTTGGTTCTGTGAGGCCCCAAGTGTGTCACTGGGTTCCCTCTGTGCCATGAGTGTCACAGAGTCCCTTCGGTTCCATCAGGCCCTGCAATGTCCAAATGGATCGTTGGTTCTGTGAAGCTCCACAATATCACTTTGAACCCTGGACAGCACAAGAAACCTGAGGTATCACAATGGTCCCTTTGTTCCAAAAGGCCACAGGGGCCTCTGGATTCCATGAGACCCCAGAGTGTCACACATTTCCTTCGATTCCACAAGGTCCTACAGTTTCACAGGGTCCCTTATGTTCTGTGAGGTCCCACAGTGTCCTCTTTGTGCCATGAGGTCCCACGGTGTCACCAGGTCTTTTTGGTTCTGCAAGGCCTCACAGTGCCACAATGGATCCCCTTGGTTCCGTGAGGCCCTACAATGTCACAAGGATCCCTGGACACCACAAGGCACTGGGATCACGATGGATACTCAATTCCATAAGGTCCCATGGTGACATAGGGGCCCATGATTTCCACCAGACCCAAGACTGTCACAGTGTCCCCATGATTCACTAAAATCCCACAGCATCACAATGTGCCACAACATCTCCCAGTGTCACAATGTTCCCTTTGGTTCCCCACGGCCCCACAGTGTCACAATGATCCCTGGGAATCACAAGGCCCTGAAGTATCACTCTGGATCCTCGCTTCCATGAGGTCTCACAGTGTCACAGGGTCCCTTTGGTTCCGTGAGGCCCTGTGGTGCCACAGGGGCGTGTGCATTCCATAGGAACCCTGAAAGTCACAGAGGCCCCTTGGTTCCATGTGTCCCCACAGTGTCACAACTTCCCCACAGTTCCAGGAGACCCTGCAGTGTCAGAGATGATGAGCAGCCCTGGAGCGAGGGCAGTGCCAGGGGAGATTTGGTGTGAGTGTTGAGCGCTGGGAACAGGAGAGGCAGCCATTTCAGCAACAGGGGAACAGGGGAGGAGCTGAGAGGAGCAGCCGAAAAGTGGAACAGTGCTGGAACACTGGTGGAGGAGCAGGGTTGGAGTAGTGGTGGAACACTGGTGGAGGAGCAGGGGTGGAGCAGCAGTGGAACAGTGGTGGAATAGCAGGGTTGGAGTAGTGGTGGAACAGTGGTGGAACAGTGTTGGAACGGTGGTGGAGGAGCAGAGTTGGAGTGGCAGTGGAACCGTGGTGGAACATTGGTGGAGGAGCAGGGTTGGAGTGGTGGTGGAACAGTGGTGGAACAGTGATGGAGGAGCAGGGTTGGAGCAGTGGTGGAACAGTGTTGAAACAGTGATGGAGGAGCAGGGTTGGAGCAGCACTGGAACCGTGGTGGAGGAGCAGGGTTGGAGCAGCAGTGGAACTGTGGTGGAACAGTGTTGAAACAGTGGTGGAGGAGCAGGGTTGGAGCAGCAGTGGAACCGTGGTGGAACAGTGGTGGAAGAGCAGTGGAATGGTGCTGGAACAGCACCCGAGCTGCACTGCAGCAGCTTTTGAGCTTTGAGGGGAGCAGGAGTGGGAGAGGTGGGACAGGGATGGAACAGGAAGCACTGCCACGGAACAGCAGTGGCACACTGGCAGCACTTTGGTGGCACATTGGTGGCACAGGCAGCGCAGCCATGGAGCACCAAAGCTGCAGGACACAGAGCAGGTCCGAGTGCTATGTCTGGCAGCAGTTGGCCCTGCACGCCAGAGCGATGCCCATCAGGCTGCCCCAGAGTGGGAGGGCAGTGGAAGGAATTGCTGCTGGGCTGTGAAGGTGCAGATCCAGCGCGTTTGATGGTGACTCGGGGGTTGGATCCAGGTCACTGCGGCCACATTTGATGGTGCTGGGACCTTTCCAGTTCCTCTGAAGTCATTAACTCTGGACAAACTCGGGACAAAAACTGCCTTTTCTACTGTAGGGAAACACATCTTGGTAGAGGTATAATGATTTCTGGTTTAGGAATCAAAGTGGGTCAATTATTTGCCTGTGTCTTTTTTTAATCCAAGAACAATTTTCAGATTAATGAAATTTGGTGTGAAAAATGAGGAAAACGCCTTATCATCAGGATATTGCAAACCAAATGAAGAGCTATTTGTGATTGTTACGATCAAGAAAACAATAGAAATTCTTTTCCCTGTTTCCCTCTGTCTCTCTGAAAATGAGCCTCCAACTCTTCCTGCAGATCTGCTTTCCAGAATCTGCTCCTCTGGAGTTGGACTGTGTCAATTCAACAGTGGAAAGAAGGTGGGTAATGGACCACTAAAACTGCAGACTTTGTTGTTGTATTCTCTGGAATTGCAGAGTTTAAAAGCAGTCATTTTTTAAAACTTTTCTACCAAATCCCAGTTTTCTCCCTTTTGTTTTGGCAGGAATGCATCCTGTGGCCTTGTTTGGGAACTGATCCTCACAATCACCTCATTGGAGATGCATTTTGGTTGGTTTTACTAAGAGAGGGCAAGAATATCAATAAGGCGGGGAGGGGGGGGAAGGGGAATGAGGGAGAGGGAAGAAAAAATTCCTGTCTTTTGTCTTCTGATGGAAAGTCCCCTGCAGAGGTTGTGCTGCAGCCGGACACTTCCCAGGCCACAGGCTGAGGGAAGCAATTCAGCTGAGGCAGTTGAGGCATCTTCTTCCCTCTTTGTAGCCCTGGGGCTGTGAGGGGACTCAGCTGCCCCCTCTGCACCCCACAAACCCCTGCACTGGGGGATTCCTTCTGCCTCTGCTGGGTGCCCGTTATCCAGCACCAGCCTGGGAGTCCCTGCTCTGAGCTGCCACGGTCCTTCCTGGTGCTGGGGACCAGCAGGGAGGGGTTCAGTGCAAACCTGGGCAGTACCAGAGGGGTCAGAGCTGTGTGAGGTGACAGTGACAGAGTGACAGGATGAGCAGATGGAAACAGGAACAGGACAACACCTTTGGGGGAATCTTGTTGGAGGTTTGGGGGAATTTCCTTTGGAACACACACACACACAGACACTCAGAGCACAGCGTTGCTGAAGGGGTTTATTGATTATTCAAGGGAAATGGCCCTGGGTTCCCAGGGGATCAGGGGTGTCTTCCAGGGATGACAATCTCCTCATGCTGCTGGAGAGGAACAGGATGTGTGCCACCAATAGTTTGAAACCTAAAACAAAGACTGAATACTTGATCCCCTGTGCCCACTGGGACATGAGAGGGGCCTTGTCCCCACCACTCCCTCTGACAGGAGAAAGGAAATGGGGCCCTGGATAGACCCAGGACTGGGACACAGATCAGGGACAGCCCCCTCTATTCCACTGCCATCCCCAAGCTCTACCCAGCCCAGCAGGTTGTGGGATCCCACCAGAAACCCCCAGGACCCTTTGGGTGGCAGGAGAACCCCAAGTATTGCTCACCTAGACATCCAGAGAGGCAGCCAGGCGCTTCTGCCGCAAAAGGTCCGCCAGCTTTTCAGCCAGAGGGGGCTGGGGACAAGGACAGCGTTAGAGACACACTGGGGGCACTGGGCTGCACTGGGAGGAAAGGGGAAAGCGAGGGGGTCCTTGGGGAAGGGGCCTGACGGGAGCAATGGGGTGCAGGAGCTGCTGTGCTCCTGGCCAGGAGCAGTGGGGTCCCGGCCAAG
>NW_026625206.1:1666-4522 GCF_030028575.1 Malurus melanocephalus | reverse complement strand
GGACCTGTCCGCTGAGCGCTGCCCCATAGCAAGGCAGACCTGGATGCCCAGGAACCACCTGCAGCTGGGGACACCTGACATCCTCCTTCCACCCCGGACCCAAGGAAATCCCACAGCCCCAGAGCATCCTGGAGCTGGGGCTGGGTAGACCTTGAAGTCCCTTCCAATCAGGGAAGCAGATTTCAAAATATTTTTGACAAAAATAAACTTAATTTTGAAAAATAAGTCTACTTTTGTGATTGTTAGAAAAAAGGCTTGGTATGGAAAAAAAAAATTTGTAAATCTCTTTTTTCTTTTGGACCCACACCACCAGTGTCAGGATCGCAGCCAGCATCTGCTCTTTGCTCTGCCTGCACACCCACTCAACCACTCAGAATGGGACCCACACAACCTGCACCAAACAACCTGGATGGGAAGGGAGTTTTGTGGAGGTGGCAGAGCCCTGCAKGAAGCAACCAGACCCTGGCCTGAGTTCCCCAACCATCATGAGAACAGAAAACCAGACACAGAGACAAACACACGAACAGAGACACACAGACATAAACCAGAACTTTGCTGAAGGCATTTATTGATTATTCAGAGGAAATGGCCCAGGGCTCAAAGGGGATCAGGGGCATCCTCCAGGGATGATCATCTCCTCATGCCACTGGAGGGGGACAGGACATGGATGTCCCCACAGTTTTTAAATCCTAAAACAGAGAAGGCACAAAGTGGCTTTGTGTGTGCAGAGGGACAGGAGAGGACCCTCGTGTCCACGGCTCTCTGCAGGCCCCACTCACCTAGACATCCAGAGAGGCAGCCAGGCGCTTCTGCCGCAAAAGGCCTGCCAGCTTTTCAGCCACAGGGGGCTGGGGACAAGGACAGCGTTAGAGACACACTGGGGGGCACTGGGCTGCACTGAGAGGAAAGGGGAAAGCGAGGGGGTCCTGGGGGAAGGGGCCTGACGGGAGCAATGGGGTGCAGGAGCTGCTGTGCTCCTGGCCAGGAGCAGTGGGGTCCCGGCCAAGAGGCACAGCTGAGCCAGGAGCTGTGTCCTGAGCCATCCTGGGGGGCCCTGGGGGGACAGGGACGGGAATGCAGGGGGGGCCCTGGGGAAAGGGATTCCCAGGAAAAAGGCTGGAGTGCAGGGCTGTTGTCTGGGGTGTAAGAGGGGGTGCACTGGGCTGTGCTGGGGCAGACTGGGATGGCCTGGAGTGTGGTGGCCGTGATGGGGAGGGTCTGTGGCCGGCAGAGCTCCTGGTACCCACCAGAGGCGTGTTCAGGATGGCAACGTCGTCTACATCAATCTGCAGAGAGAGCAGGAGACGTCGCCGGTCACTGGGATGTCCCCGGTGCCAGCAAGGGATGGGGGGACCAAACTGCCACCCCAATTCCCAGAGGGGATGCCCTCCAATGGCAGCACCCCACTCACCTCCCGCAGATCATTTTGAGTTCCTTCCAGGAGTGCCTGGGAAAGGAAAACAAAGGATTGGTCTGGACTGGACTTTGTGGGGCTGTGGGGGGACACACAGGGAGCAGGGAGCAGGGTGGGGATGGAGGCAAAGGGATGGGAATTCAGGGCCTCCAAGGAGCTTGGGGTGACTTGGGGAGACCCMAAGACAYGGAACTGGGGTGACCTGGGGAGCCCAATGGACACTGCTCGGGGTGTGGAAGGGGCCCTGTGTGGGATGMAGGRAGGAGAAAGGAATTCCAGTGCAGGGACACGGGAGTGCAAGAGAGGGGCTTGGGGGGGACAGAAGAAAGAGGAGGCGTGGGGATAAAAGACACTGGACTGGGAGATGGTTTGGCAGTGGGGGGTGAGTCCAGGAAGGGTATCAGGAGACAGCGCTGCCATGGCCAGGGAGAAAGGCAAAGGACTGAGAGGGGAGATGGAAGGAAAGGCCTTGGGAATGATCAGTGGGAGGAAGTTTGGGGACCCTGGATAGGACAAACAGGAGATCCCAGAGAGGGAACATATGAGGGACCAAAAGGGTGGGATGGGCACCTCCRAAGGGCAGGACRTGGGGACACCGTGGCACCRAGACCTCACCTTGGCCTGAGCCGGGGGGCACAGCAGGATGGAGAGGAGCAGGGCCACGCTGAGCACAGCCACCTTCATCTTCCTCTGGCCCTGGGCAGCGCTGCCTGAGGCTGCAGCAGGGCAGGAGCACCTTTATCCCTGCCGGGACTCCTCCCTGCCCCCTCCCTGACAGCCCCCAGGCCAAAGCCCGGCTGGGCACAGCCCCCAGCCCTGGCCACAAGCCCGGCCCTGGCACAGAGTCCATCCCACCTGCGGCACTGACCCAGCCCCTTGCCCGGCATCCGTCCAGCTTCCTGCTCGGGGCCAAAGCCCCTGCGAGGGCCCGGGCACCTGTGGGGGTCAAGGGGGGCAGGCAGGGAGCCAAAGGCAGCCGGGGACCCTGTGGGGACGAGCCCCACTCCAACACAATCCATCCTCCAGCAGCCCCCACAGCCAGATCCCCCCAGCTCCCTGTGCCCCTCCCTTCCCAGAGCTTTCCCTGTGGGACACCCCAGAGCTGAGCCCAGCCCCAAACCTGGCATGTGAGAACAATGGGTTCCTGGGCAATGGGATCAGCCAGGTCACTGAGATCTCCTGTCCCTGGAGACCCTGGGGAGCACTGGGCAATGATCATCAGCTGCACACAGGGCTGAGGCTCAGGAGTTGCTCAGCTGTGGCAGTTGCCACAACCAGACAACCCAATATCATTTTCCCTGCCAGTCCCAAACGGGTCCTGTTTGCAGAGCAGAGTCCAGATGGGAATATCCCCTGCCCTGACCCTCACCCTGTCACACGTGCAGCCACCGGGCTCTCCCAGAGCACCTGGGTCCTGCTCTGCAGAGCTGCCCCACACTGGG
>NW_026625206.1:0-1592 GCF_030028575.1 Malurus melanocephalus | reverse complement strand
GGGGACCCTGTGGGGACGAGCCCCACTCCAACACGATCCATCCTCCAGCAGCCCCCAGAGCCAGATCCCCCCATGTCCCGGTGCCCTCCCCTGCCAGAGCTTTCCCTGTGGGACACCCCGGGGCTGAGCCCAGCCCCAAACCTGGCATGTGAGAACAATGGGGTCCTGGGCAATGGGATCAGCCAGGTCACTGAGATCTCCTGTCCCTGGAGACCCCGGGGAGCACTGGACAATGATCATCAGCTGCACACAGGGCTGAGGCTCAGGAGCTGCTCAGCTGTGGCAGTTGCAACAACCAGACAACCCAATATCATTTTCCCTGCCAGTCCCAAACGGGTCCTGTTTCCCATTCCAGAGCAGAGTCCAGATGGGAATATCCCCTGCCCTGACCCTCACCCTGTCACACCTGCAGCCACCGAGCCCTCCCCGAGCACCTGGGTCCTGCTCTGCAGAGCTGCCCCACACTGGGGGTCCCAGTGCCCCCATCCCCTACACGGCCCTGACTCCAGCACTGTCCCTGCCCGGGACTCGCCCACAGCTCCCCAAGGCCCTTGTCCCCACAGAGGCTCTCTGCAGTGTCCTGGCCCTGGGCCCAGGCCAGCGCTGGCCCTCAGCAGGATGTGCCCATCCCGAGGGACGTGGGGAAGCGGGGCTTGTCCCCAGGCAGCCCCAGGGAGCTCATGGGGCAAACAGAGGTGCCCAGTGAGGAGGAGGGATGTTGGTGCCCTGCCAGAATTTCTGATAAGCCCTGTTTACCCAGGCCCTGAGGCAACAGGAAGACACTCAGGGATTTTTGGCTTCCAAGAAGTGAAAATCCATTGAGAAGTGGCTCCTGAGCCCCATCATGGCTGCAATTCCTGTTCCACATTCCAGGTCATTAGTGAAGGGTTCTGATTCTCTCATTCCAGGACACCAAGGATGCAGCAGAAATCTGTTGTGGGCCAGCTGGGAAAACATTTCTGGACTGTGTTCCCTGGAACTTGCCAAAGAGCTGCAGTTCTGGGGAAGCCAAAGATACCTGAAAGTCTTCCTGGTGCCCTGGGTAAACAGGGCTTATCAGAGATTCTGGCAGGGCACCAACATCCCTCCTCCTCACTGGGCACCTCTGTTTGCCCCATGAGCTCCCTGGGGCTGCCTGGGGACAAGCCCCCGCTTCCCCACGTCCCTCGGGATGGGCACATCCTGCTGAGGGCCAGCGCTGGCCTGGGCCCAGGGCCAGGACACTGCAGAGACCCTGGGTGGGGACAAGGGCCTTGGGGAGCTGTGGGTGAGTCCCAGACAGGGACAGTGCTGGAGTCGGGGCCGTGTAGGGGATGGGGGCACTGGGACCCCCAATGTGGGGCAGCTCTGCAGAGCAGGACGCAGGCGATTTTAGCCTTTCTCTTCATTTTGCCCTCCTCCCTTCCGACATAGACATTCTAAGCCTCCCTCAATAATTCATCTAGTCCCCAATCCTGCCAATTTTCAAGTTGTTGCACTTTTCTTCTGATATCTGGTCAGGCATGCATGACAAAGTTGATTTTTAATAATGCCTGCTGACCACTCCCTGTGTCTATGCCAGAGCACTGTCTCATATTTCTCCTGTGTCTCTC
>NW_026625205.1:0-16066 GCF_030028575.1 Malurus melanocephalus | reverse complement strand
ACAGGTTCTGACCAAAGGGAATTGAGCCCCTAGAAAATCAGAAAGATCATTTCATGTGATATTCAGCATCACAAAGTATTTCTAAATGAAATCAGTACTTTTTTCCTGTGAGTTCTTTCTGGAGTGGTTCTTGCCCTCTGTAACGTGAGGCTGTGTCAGAGCGTGATGTGTGTCTAATGCAGGGGCTGTCAACATCACTGCTGTGTTTCTGCCTACAAAGCACAATTGCACTATTAATTATTATTCTGGAAATACACACATCTCTTGAGTAGGCTGAGATCAGCTTGGCTGTTGCTGCTCTGTTACAGTCCTGGAGCTCATTCCTCAGATCTGATCAAAAGCTGCTGGCAGAGATCGTGTGTTGTGATTAATTCCTCACTTAAATCTCTCCACACCACTCTGGTGGGGGCGGTTTTCTTTTGGAAATTGCACAGTGAACCTGTCTTCTCTCTGCGTGGCACAGCAGGTTACTATTTGTGCTACTACTGCTCGTATTTACTAGATTGTTTTTCCTCTCTGCCATTGGATGCATCTCCCTGTGTCACTGAMTAACATTAGGGCTCCAGATTCGGGRACAGATAATGCATCAAAAATGAATAGCCCAACCTTAAATTTTTGCACCATTACAGTTTTATTCTGTATATATATTCAGCAGCAGCATACAGCAGTGTCCTTTTGATCCCTTTGCAAGCTTTGGTCAGTAGACTTTAGCTACAGAAAGCTTCATTGATTTTTAACCGTGACAAGATTTTGATGATAGCTGTGAGATTTTCTCTTTCTGCTTACTTGTAAGTCGTAATTAGTTTGTAATTGTAGTTTGTACCCACTGGGGCAGCTTTGTGTCTGCAATTTCTGTAGTGACTTTACGCCAGATAATGTGAGGAAGGGGACTTCACTCTGTAGAACAGTGGAGTTATTACAGTTGTCATTGAGAGCAGATTTTGAGCCAAAAATTGAGTCCTGGATTTGAAGCTGTCCTGCTAATTGTTTGCCGCTTTTGCCTAAAATGTGTAAGGCTTATTGATCAGAATATTGATTGTAAGTGCTCCTGATTGCTCTGGGTTCGGCTGTGTTACCTTAATGGCTTTACTTTAAATAAAATTTTGGAGAGGAATCTGCAGGGAAAAAGATTCTCAAGTTGTTTTCCTTCCATATGAAGAGTTTATTGAAGCATGCGGGGGATGTTTCGGTGCCTCTGAGGAGTGTCTCTGTGCTGGAATGTTTCCGTGGCATTTTTCTGCTGTTCTCTGGCGATAGCAGCGAAGTGGCAGCGAATAGAGCGCTATTGTTACACCGTGAGTTGCATAACTTTGGGAAGAGCTCATCTAGACAGAAAGAGGTAAAAATACTCCTCCTCTACAGTTACTGATTTAGGTATCTGCTGGCAAGAATGTGCAGAAACATTTTACTACAAAATCTCAGGAGACACAGAACTCTGCCGTCCTACCCACTGCACCTGCTGGAGGAAGATGCTATTTTAATAAAACCCCATATTGGTACTTTTTTGCTTTCAAAAACAACGCTTCTGGAAAAAACCCTTACAGTTTTCTCTTAAAATGATTGAACCCGTGGTTTTAGCTAAAGTTATGGTATTCCCTTGCCAAACTTGTATGTTGTAATGCAGTGTGTTCCCTGTTTTTGTAACTCTGCATTCAATGCTGAGTAGCAGCACTGGAAAGAGGATTTTTTTTGGCTGGTAATGTCTCAGGGGGTAGATTATTAATATTGCCCACTTTTACCCAGTCAGGCAGAAATTGATAGGAACCAGGCTGGACACAGAGTGCTTTATTGAGAGCAGTCAGGAGGAAAAGATTCCTCCTCTGGAGACTGCAGGACCTGCCTGTGAGGTTTAGTCTGGGCAGGAACTCGTGTTTAGGAGACCCTCTGACACTGAGTAAGGGATTATTCACCCCAGGGGTAGCTGTCAGCAGCCCTGCAGATCTCTTGGTCAGTGCTGTGGCTGTCTGGGACCTTTCTGAGAGGGCTGTGCTTATCTCCATCAGCTTTCCCAAAAGTAGGAAGTAACTTGGGAAGATCCCTCTTGAAAACCTTTTTATTTCAGAATACATATTTTGTGTGGATATATTCTGTCACAGCTCAATTTCCCCTTTCCAAAACTAACCACTTCTTCATGGAGAGGGAAATACTGGAATTCATGAACCCTCCCTTCCCCTCCCAAACACTTCAAACAGGAAGAGGAAACAAATGATGCTGACAATGTGAACCCATGCAGCACAATCGCCATGGAAACCGACTGTCCTGGAACAGCTCCATCACATGAGGGTTACATGACGTGAATAAAGTAACCAGAAAACTGGAAAATACCTTACAGCTGGGGATACTCACACTTAATTCCTGAACTCCCAGGTCTTTGGAGGGTAGCTAATAAACAAAGCTAGTTCTGAAAACAATTTAGTCCATGCTTATCATGATTCATAAGTGAGAAAAGTGGAAAATTAACATGACCCTCTCTTAAGGGCTGTTTATTGTTTCTGGTTTGGGTGACATTTAGAATGAATTTGGAATCATTTTCCACACGACCTGCTACATCTTTAAATGGTACCACTGGTGTGCAGAATTGCCTCAGCAGATGCCAGTGGATTTCCCCTCTGTGTCAGCAGTGGCCATTTCACACTTTTTAGGATGGTTCAAACACTCTAAAGTGTAAATTCACAGTTTGAATAGCTGAAGTAGGAATTGCCTGTGCATAAAAGGAACTGGAGAGCTACCTTCAGAATGTTTCCTTCTAGTTAATGATGTACTCACAGGGCAAGGAGATTTATTGAGTGTAACCATATTCCATACAAAAATGAATATATTTCCCTGATTTTTGTCTTGGTTATGACTGATCATGCTCAATGCAACATTGCACCTCAGCAGTGTTAAATCATTTCAACTCCCATGAAAGTTTTCAAAGTTCTCATTAAAAGCAGTTCTAATCTAGGAAATCTCTTTGGAAAGGTAACCATTTAGGGCTGTTGTCTGACTTACAGAAGAGCTGCTGATGGTTTCTCTGCTTTTCCCTTTGCATCCCAAACCTGTCCCTGTGACTCTCACTGCCTGCTCGTGTGGTGCTTTTCTTCTGTGTGCTCATCCAGTGCCAGTGGGAGTGTGAAATGTTCTCCCATGGATGAGGAGATCCTGCAGCACCAACTGCTGCTGAACGTCACCACAGTCACGTTTCCTGTCTGCTCACACGCTGTTCACGCTGCCCTGACAGGAGTTCAAAGTTAAATTTTTAACAATCTCCTTTGCTCTGCTTTGCTTTATGAAAGTAAATGCCTTAATGTGTATTTTTAAAGCACCTAAGCCGTGTTCTTCCTGAAACTAAGGTGGGATTTGTAGGCTTTTGGTCCTGATTGGACCTTGGGTGGGAAGGTTCTGTCCTTGTCCATTGTCCACTCTCTGATCCAGGAAAGTGATGCTCTGGTTTGTGTTGTTTGTTTCCTTTGACTGCCTTTGGAATTGCTAAGAAGCACAATGAGGCATTCACCATTCATTTTTGATCAGTTGATTGATGACACTGCATGTGTGCACCATTGTCACAGAATATGGGATTTTTCTAGACTGCCATTCCTGTTTCCAAATGCAATCTAATATCTGGGCTTTGGACGAGGATGAGAGACGTGAATATGATAACTGCCTATTGACTGAGCATGAAAACAAGATTTTTGTTTTTTTAAGAAACTACAATGTTTATTTTCTTTGGATTGCTTTATCCTTTAAATAGTAATAATTTAAAAAGTGGTTTTGACTCTGCCTTTGTTCCAATAAAAGGAGTGAGGCTGTGGAACAGTGTAATTATGATGGAGCTTACACTTGCATGGGCCCAGTGCAACTTGCACACATTTTGAACACCTTGATTTGAATGGGGTATTGCCTCTGAACAGGTAGTAAATATCTAAGTATTGTGGATAATTGGTATAGTGTAGTATTGGCAGCAGGATACATAATTTTTTTCTGGCTGTGTTTTAGGCCATGTGCAGGGTCAGAGTTTGTAAATGATATTTTCAATCTGTGCAAACAGAGCAATGAGTCATTTTGTATTCTGAGTGCAAGAGGCCAAAGCATCTTTTGGGAGGGCAGTGGAGGGGGCTGGGGGAGGCTGTGCCAGCTGCAAATGCAGTGCACAAACTGTAAACACTGCTGAAACAAACTGTGCTTTCAGTGGCTGTCCAATCTCCAAAACGAGCCCGAGCTAAACAAATATTTTGTTATCTCAGGCAGGAAAATGAGAACCTCCCCAGCCATTGGATTCTTGCTCCTGTTGGTGATCAGCCATGGCTCCTCCGAGAACTCCAGCACTGCCCGGGGGTGTGGGCTGGATCTGCTGCCCCAGTACGTGTACCTGTGTGACCTGGATGCCATCTGGGGCATCGTGCTGGAGGCGCTGGCCGGGGCAGGAGTGCTGACCACGCTGCTGCTGATGCTGATCCTGCTGGCCAGGCTGCCCTGCATCAAGGACAAGGAGAAGAGGAGCCCCCTGGGAATGCATTTCCTCTTTCTGCTGGGCACGCTGGGGCTGTTTGGGCTGACGTTCGCGTTCATCATCGGCGAGGATGAGCTGGTGTGCTCCGCGCGCCGCTTCCTCTGGGGCGTTCTCTTTGCGCTGTGCTTCTCGTGCCTGCTGGCGCAGGGCTGGCGGCTGCGCAGGCTGGTGCGGCGTGGCCAGAGCCCCTCGGGCTGGCTGCTGGCCGGGCTGCCCCTCTGCCTGAGCCTGGTGCAGGCCATCATCGCCAGCGAGTGGCTCATCCTCACCCTGCTCCGGGAGCGCCACCCCGCCTGCGCCTACCAGCCCATGGACTTTGTCATGGCTTCCATTTACGTCATGTTCCTGATGCTCTGCGCCACGGCATTCTCCTTTTTCACTCTCTGTGGGAAGTTTAAGAAATGGAAGAAGAACGGAGTATGCCTCATTATAACGCTTTTCTTCTCCCTCCTGATTTGGGTGGCCTGGATGACCATGTACCTGTTCGGGAACGCGGCGCTGCACAGGAGGGACAGGTGGAGTGACCCCACTCTGGCCATCGCGCTGGTGTCCAGTGCTTGGGTCTTTGTGATCTTCCACGCCATCCCCGAGGTGCACTGTACCATCCTTCCATCCCAGCAGGAAAACACACCCAATTATTTCGACACTTCGCAGCCGAGGATGCGCGAAACCGCTTTTGAGGAGGATATTCAGCTTCCCCGGAGCTACATGGAGAATAAAGCCTTTTCAATGGATGAACATAATGCAGGTAAGAATTGGCTATCATGTAGATAATTATATATAATTATATATGTTGGACTGTATAATATGTATGTATTGGACTGTATCTTTCTGTAGTGTCAAGAAAACTCTCTGTATGAGACATTTTTCAGATGTTGAAAACAAAGGTCATGAGAAATGCAATAATTTACACATGACACTTTCCTCCCTTTTACAATTAAGATACCATCTAATGATATAGAAAATACATCTGTTAGGTTAAAATGATTCTTCTCAATGTTGCTTTTTCTTTGAAAAACGGAACAATTTCAAATGCAAAGCAACACCAAAATTATACTCACTGTGGAAAAAACAACCTCTACTTTAAATAATGTAAAATGACATTTTCTGTCACTAGTGGTCATCAACATTTAATACAAAATATTTTCCAAAGACCTAAGAAAAAAACCAGAGTGGTCTACGTTACAAAATGCTCGGCCACTTGAGCAACAAAATGATTATTATTAATTATATTTCCATTAAAATGGATTTAGTGCCACTTCATGTGACTGTGGGGGAAAAATTTGCCAAGTGGCTTTTGACAGTTCAAAGACAGCCTTTGTTCTGAAACGTCTGAGGTTTCTTAGAGGTTTCGAGGTAATTTGCCCTCCTTGTCATAGAGCCATGTGTGATGACACATSATTAAAATCTGCAGTGAAATGTTTYTGAGTGATGCTGAAAGGAGCAGTAACAACTGAGCCCCAAACCCTGGGGAATGCTGAAGCTGTGTCAGGAATCCAGGCTGGGATTGTTTTAGGGGGGCTGAGCTCTGCTGYKGCCCCACACTTGGATGAAGGATTTTCTTACAAGTCCCACCAATTTTTTCTTACAAGTCCCACTGATTTTTATTCACTCCAATTGAGAATTGTGGCCTCTGTCCCAGGAGCTCCACATTGCTCTGCAGCCCCTGAAGGGAGGCTCAGGGCACATGGTCCAGTTACTTCACCTTCCTCTCCATCTTTAGGTGTCTTTGATTTCCTTGGCTTTGATGTTTCCTCAGGGCAGGAGCAGAACAGCGCTTTTGTTTGGCAGTGTTGGCTCAGGAAGGCATTTGCTCCTCTAAGTTTTTTTGCAGGAGTTTTAAAGGTCTTCATCTGAGGTGGAAGTTTGAACAGAAAAAAAAGAACTGGAAACTCCCTTTTGATCTAATGATTCAGTAATTAAGTTTTCTAGTGAAATGGATAGATGCATGATAGCTACAAAATCATTATGCTGTCTATTATAGTGCAATTTATGTTCTGTTTTAATCTATTTGAATTATAGTACAATACAAAATAGATGCCCTTATTAATATCTACAAGCTTTGTCACAGATCCTCATGTCCAAAAAAAAGTGGACTGTTTGCAATAACAGGGCAAGAAAATTTAGCAAAATGAAATTTTGATAGCTCTTTAAGGTAACTTTGAAATGACCTTGGATATTCTGTGTAAACATTTTGTATAAATGTGTAAATGTTTTAATGATGGTATGCATGATAAATATTTCCTTTTTCTTTACGTGTACTCGCAAATACCAGTGCAATCATGTGTGTTTATCACACAAGAAGTAGTCAAATAGCAAAAAAAAACCCCAAAAACAAAGCTACCAACCCTGAGATGGTTACATATCTCATAAAAAATACTTTATTTCAGTTTAGGAGTTTTTATCATTTGTTCTCCCAGTGTTCTGCAAAAATATGTAATTTTAAAATACAGAGCAAGGGAGGGTCTATGTGTATCTGAAGTAAACAGCTGAGCATTTGCAGGGTGGAATTTCTACATTTCCATGCTAAATCCATAGTGTTCTTCATCTTGGTGCTCAGCTCCCAGAGAGAGGAGTACAGTGGATATGGCAGCATGTGGCAGCAGGATCCATTTAAATCTTTACACAGAGCAGCTCTATTGGAGATAAATCCTGGCTTCATTAAAGCCTGTGCTGAAATTACCCTAAACTTCAGCTCATTCATGGCCAGAGACGTGGAAGTGTAATTTGAGTTCAGTCTGAAGGGGAATTGTTGCCCCAGTGCCTGAGATGTTTTAGCAGCTGACAGATGAGGAACCTCACACCCTGTGGATAAATGAGCTCTGTTCTGTCCCAGCTCAGGGAGCTTTATTTACCCTCCAAATTAAAGAGGGACTTTGGATGTGCCAGTCCCAGACTGGTTTAGAGAGAGCAGCTTTATGCATCTGTCCTTCAGAATTTACATCTTGAACCCAAACTTGTGCTAAAATTAATGGGGAAACTGATTTACTCCTGGTGTAAACAGCAGAAAGGACAATCAGAATCTCCCTTTGCTTCAGCCATTTGCCATGGTAAAGCTATTCGAAAGCAATATTTATTCATCTTTCTGGTTTCTCAGAGTGAATATAATCTGAAACATCTGGGAAATCCTTCTGTGCTAGTCATGCTGAAGTAATGCTCAGGGGGTTGTGAGCATTTCTGGCGTGAGCAAGGCTTTGGATCCCCGTCCACCGAGTTTGATAGAAAGCAAAATGGAACAGATTTTATTTAACCCCACAATCTCCAGAGAGCACAGGCAGCACTTGGCAAAATGTCTTGCACAAGATAATCACAGCTTCAGGGACTGAAGGCACTGAGCTCCACTGAAATGAGATGAAGCAAGCTTCAAAAATTTGGTTCCATTCAATTTTCCCCTCCACAGCGAAGTTCATTTAATGTAAATCAGATTCTTCTGAGATCATTCCCAATGTGGAAACGCTGTCAGCAGCAATGTGAAAACTGCCATGGCAATGTGGGAGTTCCAGTCAGTGGCAATAACTTGCACTGGTTCCCAGTACCTGAACTGGGAGGGACACGGTGTGAGGTTCAGTTGTGTTCTAAGGGTGATCTCTCTTTCCCAAGCAGCGCTGAGAACTGCGGGATTTCGGAACGGCAGCTTGGGGACGCGCCCCAGCGCTCCTTTCAGAAGCAATGTTTATCAGCCAACTGAGATGGCAGTTGTGCTAAATGGTGGCACTGTAAGTATCAAAATGGGATGATTTAAGAAACCTTGGATATGCACTGATATATACAACCACCACTAATTGAAAAACCTGCTTTTAGCGTATTCACAGCAGGGGCAAAGCTATAAATGAAAATTTAAGGCAGCAATATGCATGAAATGCTTCCTTCCCTCTAGAAAATATGTAATTACCAAGAGTTTTGCATTTGTTTACTTGGCTGTTCACGTTTTGCAGTGCAGCTTCAGTGAAACAAGCTTTTTTGTGAGACAACATATTTAATGGCCCTTTCAAATTAAATTTGTGTTAAAATATTTAATATAACTATTAAGTGACATAATTTCTAAACTGATTTTTTCAGGCTGATATGAGTCACACAAATGTTTTCAGGCAACACACTACTTTAAATAATTGCTGCCAATAATCTCTCACATGTCTCCCATTTTCTTGTAAAATCCATGTAATTCTTTGTAACTTACAGATGTGTACATCTCTTGAAAGGGATTCATAAAAGAGCAATATAGAATATTTTAATGTTAATAGCATCTATTTTTCTTCCTTAGACAATAGTTTGGCATGTTATTCTCTGATAGATCTGTATTTTTGCATCTTTGTACGATCCTTTAGTGATGCCAAACGGACTTTCCAAATGTTTCTCACATTGTGTCTGATTTTCACTTAAGACATTTCATATAGCAGGCACACTGTTGAAAAAGAACAATTTTCATCCCCACATTTTTCATGCGTATCTACATGCATCTCAAAAATCTATGCATGAGCCAGTTTATACTCATGTGAGTTGGGTTTTCTTTTGAATCATTGAGCTGATTCCATAACTCAACCTCTGCATTTAAAACCAACTGACGTGAACTGATTGCAGCAGGTCTGGTTTTAAGTAAGTAAAGTTTTGGCTGATTTTGGTGAACAAGAGTTACTGGAATTGTCCTGTGTGGGTAAGATTGTGTGAAACATGTTCAGCTTTAGTAAATGAAAGGCTTGGCTTTGCAGTCAGTAATGGATTGCATCTTTCTGGTGTTTGGATTCACCTCTGCCTGGTTTCTGATCCAGAATGTGCAGCTCAGGGAGAAGGTGGTTAAAGGACGAGAAGCTTGAGAATTTGGTTTGGGGTATTTTTTGTTTTGCTTTGTTCTGAGGTAGACACAAAGCTCATGTGTGTGTACAGTCATGGTTTTACAGAGATAAATGCACTGTCTGGGTGAAGATGAGTTCCTTTGCATCGCTTTGCTCTAGAATCACCATTGGAACAGCTCTCATGTACGTGTGCTGTGATAACAGTGATTTGTGCACAGTCAGATCTCTCAGTTACGGGTTTGTTATCCTTGTTTCCAGATCCCAACTGCTCCGCCAAGTTACACTGGACGACACCTCTGGTGAAAGCTGTAGGCTGTAGAGAATATCAGTCCTGGTGCAGATGTTGTTCCCTGGCAGTGTGTCTTTGAGGGAAGGAATCCATAACAATACACAACAAAGCAACAAAACATCCAGGATCTTTTGAAATCCTACAGAGGATTTTGCCTAAATGTGAACGCCATTGAACTGAGAATTGCAAAAACAAAATTGTAAAACCGAAGCTGAATCTAACTTGACACAGAAGTAGGCACAGCATAAATTGGAAGAGGGGATGTTGTACTCTGAAGTGTAAGATATTCTCTTATCTGTAACCTGTGTGCCAGGCAAGCCTAGTTTTGGTGGTTGCCAGTTGCTTGCAAAATACCCTCCTCTCACGTAACTTAATTCATGTTGCCACAAGAGATTGCCACCCCAGTGTGAAACCATGCAGGATTTCTTTCCGTTTTGCTCCTTTTGCCGTCATTTCAGATCCTACAGGTCCTGTTTGCTCGTGCCCAGCTGATCTGTGTCACACAGCACGGGTGCACTCAGGATGGGCACGGGGCAGTCAGACTGTGGCACCCCAGTGTCCAGTGTCCAGTGTCCAGTGTCCCGTTGGGTTCTGGCACTGTGGCACTCCAGTGTCCAGTGTCCAGTGTCCAGTGTCCCTGTTTGGTTCCAGGCTGGCACTGTCCAGTGTCCAGTGTCCAGTGTCCCGTTGGGTTCTAGGCTGGCACTGTCCACTCCAGTGTCCAGATTCCCGTGTCCCGTGTCCCCGTTGGGTTCTGGCACTGTCCACTCCAGTGTCCCCATTTGGTTCCAGGCACTGGGCACTGGGCACAGCTGGCCAAGGACAGGGCTGGAGGATGGAGGATGTTGCTCTGCTCCATTGTGGAGCTGCTCAGGGCAGAGAGAAGGGCTCAGCTGGGCCAGTGCCACGGGGTCCCTGGTAGCCAGCCCAGGCAGGGCTGAGCAGAGCTGCAATCCCTGGGATCCTGCGGCCACGCTGCTCCGGGGGACTGAGTGGGTTTGGGAAACCTGAGCTGGGAGGATGGGACTGGTTCCAGTGCTGGTTCCAGTGCTGGTTCTGGTTCCAGTGCTGGTTCTAGTGCTGGTTCCAGTGCTGGTTCTGGTTCCAGTGCAGGTTCTGGTTCCAGTGCTGGTTCTAGTGCTGGTTCCAGTGCTGGTTCTGGTTCCAGTGCTGGTTCTAGTGCTGGTTCCAGTGCTGGTTCCAGTGCTGGTTCCAGTGCTGCTGCAGGGAAGGAGCCGTTCCCAAGCCGGCTCTGCTGTGCTGGGCTGAGCTCTGCTCTCCTGAGCTGTGCTGAGCTGAGCTGAGCTGGGCTGGGCTGAGCTTTGCTGAGCTGGGCTGGGGTCAGGCAGGGCCCGGGGCAGCTGAGCAGCTCTCACCCTGTTGGGGTGAGCAGTCTGGTCCCCTCCACTGCAGTTGTTCGTGCATTTACGTGTGGTTGTGCATTTTAGTGCCTAGAGAGTAGAATCTCTGTGCTGGAGGTGGTTTGTTGTTGTTTTTGTTTATTTAAGGTGGTTTCTTCCCTACTGTCCCCCTCCCCATCCATTCTCTTGAGTTGATCCAAGGCAGACGTTTCAAAGCTTTTTATCTTTGTTTTCTCCAGGTTATTTAAAAGGTTCCCATTGCCCATGTGTTGTGCCATAGTTTTTCATTACGTTCAAGCAATCATTCCTTTCTTTAACATTTAATACATATCGGACATTGAAAACATCACCCTGTCCTCACTGTTTGGCCAATGTTAATCTTAGCTTTCCTTAATAATAAAAGCTAATTGTTTTTACTTGAAGGCATAGGAAACATATAACAATTAAACTTTGCATATGCTGTAATAAAAATATATATTTTCAAACAAAAAAAAATGTACAAATAATAGCTTAGTAGCTTCACAGAAGGAAGTTACTTGCTGTATACTTCAAAAGAAAGACGAGCTTTTTATTTTTCAAGAGTCTTCCTGATTGCTGCTGTAGCTCCATTTGTACTGAATTAGGAGCCCAGTCCTGCAGTTTGTACCCCACGAGCAGCCCTGTCAAAGCTGCAGGGCTCCCCCAGGTACAGAGGCTGCCAGAGCAGTCCCCAGGTGTTGCACACAGATAAATGTAGATATAGAGATGAAGAGATAGATATTGCCATTCTTGCCATGATCATCTTATGGGGTTTTATTTCCAAGCCCTTCTCCTCCAGCAGTGTTTTTCTGTCGTGCATGAGTTGAGCAGTGTCACTCCCTTCCCTCTGGAGCAGGGGCAGCATGTGCTTCTTTAGGATCCTCTGTTTTATTTTTAGGTAATTGGTGGCCTGAGCAGCCCAGTAGGGTGGGGTGGATATTGCATGCTCTCAGTCACTTAGAAATCCATTTTGCTTGTTATGAGCAGAGCTTTGATCAAATAAGAGAATATTGAACATAATGACACCCACCCAGAAGGCACATAATTTGGAACAAATAAAAAAATACTACCATCACTTGCCTGCTGAATTTTGCTTTTAAAAACCAGTTAATAAAATCCCTCATAAAACTCGTATCATAAAAATATATAAGATGACCATGGCATAAATGGTAGGACAGCTTTCTTTTTAAAAGTTTATCATGCTACAACCAAGACTTAAAAATTATAATACACATTTTACAGACCTCTGACAAAATCTGTACAAGATATAGTTATCTTAAAGTTTTTTTTCTTTTTCTAGATGTGACTGAATTGATAAATAGAGTTCCCAATCCTGCTTCTGATAAAGTTGTTTGGAATTTCAGGACTTAGGAAAAGATCCTACAAACTGCTGTTCACATGACTAATCTCACTGGGTTAGTCATGGGGACTATTCACAAAATTAAAAATTAGCAGGATTGGGTTTCATGTGTGGTGGTGAAAGTGTGGCAATAGATTAGGAGGGTCTTTATTTTCCAACTTTATACAATTAGTAATGAGCAACTTTTTTTTGTAAGTCACTAGTCTGTGATGTAAAATGCCCCAAAATAAAACTGTAATTGAAGAAAGGCACCTTTATGTTAATTTATATTTTTGTTACATGATTTACTTTTGCCTTTTTTGAAAGTTTTCTAGAATGTAGAGCATCTGTGAACAACATAATAAGTTAAGTAAGCACAAGCCTTTCGCAGTTCTCCTAATTAAAATTAGCTTTTATCCTATAAAAGCTACTCTGTTGTCCCTTGATGGTTGTGTGCTCATGGTGTTTCCATGCAGAAAGTGAAACCATAAAGCATCTGACAAAACCATTACCAGGATTTCTAAAGAGCAGCTTTTGATCAAAGGCTGGAAGGAGTTCAGAGTCACCAAACCTGTGCTGCTGTCAAAGGTTTGACACAAAGTTTGTGGTGTCTTCACAAGAGCACTCCCAACACGTGCTGTTGTTTCTGTAAAGAAGGTACATGAAATACATGAAATACATGAAATAATATAGAATTAGCTGTTTGTGCTTTAGCCCAAGCACGGCATCTGGGCTGGAGCTCGATGCCTGGCTCTAACCAAAGGCCATTCAAAAGGGAGCATTGTAGCTTTTATAACAAAACAATTGGACTCTTCTACCAACTGACAGGATTACAAAGCAGGTGCTTTTTATTAATTGATGAGAGCTAAAGCTCATTTTTGATAGATAATATATATTTATTAAATGTATTAACGTGTGTTTTATAACGTTCCCTTTTCCCCTGATTGTTGCATACTGGTCTCTTATTAAATACATCTTTCAAGGGTTTTCAAGACAATCAATGTGTACCATGATGAGTGTACATAAGTATACAAAACTACAAAGGTTGTAAAGCATGGGCAAAAATGTTTTATTTTCAAAATGCTGTTCTTAACGAGAATAAAGGCTTTACTATTTACTTACAATGTTTGTGTCTGCCTGGTTTAAAATTCACCTTGAATTTCTCCATTGCAGTGAGCAGTGCTAGCACAGCACTGTCCCTGGGTGCAGCTCCTCCAGAAAAGCAGAATTAAACTGAAGGAAAGGCTCCTAAAGCTCATTCCCTGGCCAAATCCCCACTCAGCCCTGGCTCTGGCACCTCAAACCCACCAAGAGCAGGCAGGGAGCAACAGCCAAACTCTCCACACTAAAAGGAGTTTTTTCCTGTTGGCTCAGCAGTTTCCTGTCCTGGCTCAGTTGCTCGTGCTGTGAAAAGGAGGGGACAGGAGAACACAGCGGGGCCTAAAGAGTGCAGGATGAGAGTTGTTCTTCAGATGGTTTCATTTTCCAGATCTGGTGTGACAATCATCCATCACCAACCAGGAAAAAACCAGGGGTGGGACTGGTGTAACAGTGAAGGTAAAATCTGTGCACATGATGGAAGAAAGCCCTGTGGAACACAGCAAGTGCTAAAACCACCCGTGTTTTAACATGTGTTTATTCAAAACCTCTGCACTTTGGATTTGCATGGAATTTCTGCAGTTCTGCTACTGTCTTCTCTAATAAAGGCCTGAGGAGGAATGTACTTGACAGGACTAAGTTAAAATAATAATAATAT
Organism: Malurus melanocephalus; assembly: GCF_030028575.1. Taxonomy (NCBI): domain Eukaryota; kingdom Metazoa; phylum Chordata; class Aves; order Passeriformes; family Maluridae; genus Malurus; species Malurus melanocephalus. Next base: position 2,024 of record NW_026625205.1, on the reverse strand, counting down.
TAATAATAATAAGGGTTCCTTAGCAGGGGCCCAGTGTGATTTTCACTGGGCTTGATCCTGATGGAAGCAAGCAGCCTGGGTAAGGTTGCTGGAAATGCTGACACTGGGATCTTCATTCTGCCCCTCTCAGCACATGGGCTCCATGCTAACAAAAGGGAATTTGACTTTTCTCCCCTGCAGAAGTGCAGAGCAGCCCCAGCTCTCAGTGCCTTCCTTTGGAATGGCAGAGGTGCAGAATTCTGCAAATCAGACCCTTCTGACAGAGCCTGCTCTGGTGAGCCTGGACTGTCACAGCTCTGCAGGACTTGGACAAGTCCAGCTCATGATAAATGAAGGTTTTTGCCTTTGCTTTAACCTTTGCTTACATCTGGGTGTAACCCCATTTAATTTCATCCAGAGTTTAGTTCCTGTCAGAAGAGATTTTTGGTACCACAGGATAAACAGAGATCCAACCCCTCTGCCTTGATCTGCACCTTCCATCTGTTCTGAGAGAACTGGGCTCACTTAGACTAAGACTGAGCTTTGTCTTGGCTGCTGGGTCCTTACAGAACCTGCCTTTGATTTACAATCCTCACATGGAAAACTCTAACAGAGTTTCTACATCAGTGTCACAAAGTCCATTAGCTCTGTGCTTTGCAGTTTTAGTGAGGAAACTAAAATTGAGATGTTGAAGGATTTTCTGTACTTTCGTCCTGCTCTTCTAATTTGCTTCTCACTGCAACCATACAAAAAAAAAATAAATTAACATGCACAGAAACAAAAAAAGAAAACATCCATACTTCCACAGCAAATACTCCATTGTTCAATAAATAAAGAGAAGTCCCCTGCCCAACCCAAAAGGTGTATTTCTTCTTTGTATGGCTTTTTTCACAGCTTCAGCATTCAGATATTTGCACACAGTTCTCTGTGCAGCTGGGGGAGTTGTGCATGTGAGCTGAGGGCTGAGCTCTTTGCTAAGTAAGAACTCACTGGATTGTAAAAAAAAAAAAAAAATTGCAAACAGCTCTTTGAGGTTTTTGCTTTGAAGAATTTTCAATCAAGTGATGAAGTCATACAGTTCACCTCGTATATAAATATATTTTTGTCATTCAGGACAACAAGCAAGGTCAATAGAGAATGGTTTTTCTGTGTCTCAGTGGAAAGAAGAATGTTATCCATGTGATTGCAAAGGGTCTGCCAAATGGGAAAAAGCAGTCAAACAAAGAGCACAGGGTTGCTTGCTGGAGTAAACAATTCTAAATGAACAAAAGCTCTACATAAAAGTGCAATGTCCCACCCCCCAGTGAAAGCTGTTTTCAAAGCTCTGTATTCTTGCAGAATGCTGTAATACAGATTAACCTAATGTTTTTCTTCTGCTGATACAACAATCTGGTTCCTCACTCTGCTTGTGTGATTTCAGCTATCTTATTCTGGGTTTGCTATTTTAAAATTTTACAAACTGCTCTTTGACTTAAAAAAATCTGCTTTTCTATTTCCTACCCTTCAGAAGATGCATTTGTCCAACACACCTTTTACATCAAACTTTGCTGGGAGATTTATACATAAAAGCTCTGCTGGAGGCACAGAAAGCCAAATAAGCCCCAAAAAAATCCCCTTTGTACATAGAGTTTCAGGAGCTCAGTTACCCTTCCAAGGCATGCAACTGAAAACCAGGAAACAAAATCCTCCTGGCACATTCCAGGAATGCTGGGCTGCACCAACCCATTCTAATTTAGGGTGCTCAGTGTGCTCCCAGTGGGGGATTTTAGCTCACAGAAAGCAATCCCCCAGAAACACAAAATGCCCCTGCAGCAGAGGATAAAGCCTGGTTTATAATGACCAGGCAATGCACAGCCATGCCTTGATGGCACAAAACCCTGCTGGATTTCAGAGCTGGAGTGGCTGCAATATCCCATATAACTGGGAATGTCCTGTATACAAAACACTTTCTGTTGCATTGAATTGTAGCTACTGTTCCTTGATGTGATGAGGCTGACCTTTGTGAATGTTTAATAAAAATTGCCACATTTCACACCAAAAGGAGC
>NW_026625204.1:11357-16984 GCF_030028575.1 Malurus melanocephalus | reverse complement strand
CGGTCCCGGTGCGCACCGGCCGGGCATGGACGGGCCGGGCACGGAGGGAGCGGCGGACGGGGCAGCGGGCGGGTCCCGCCGGCCCCGGAGCCCCGAGCAGGGCACGGAGCGCTCGGCAGCGTCCCCGGCACAACCAGAACCACAACCACAACCAGAACCAGAAGCAGAAGCAGAACAGCAGCCGAGCCCCGCCGGGCTGCCCACCCTGCTGGCCTACAGAGCCGAGTGCGCCCCGGCGAACGTCCAGCACCAGGTCCGTTGGGCCGGGCACTCCCTGCTCCGTTCCTGCGCTTTCTCGCAGAAAACGGGGAACTAAACCCTTTACCCAACGCGAAAAGGAGCCCCTTCCTGACGGGATTTTCCTCTGTGAGGCTCTTTAAACAGTGCGCAGCTGGGCAGCCCCTCCCCACTGCTGAGAACCTCCCAGAAAAATAGTGTGGCCTCTGTGTAAATACGAAATGCATATAAATAGGTACAGGCACAGAATACAAGCGTGGAGTTCCCCATAATCCTGAATACAGAGTTAATCTGAGGCGTGAGGTGGGGACCAAGGAAATGTTGATTCGGCCATGCTCAAATCACACCCTGCAGCCACCCTGGTTTGTGTCTGGCCAGATGTCACCAGCTCTGTAACCAAATCTGCTGATGTTTCTTCAGGAGCTTTTCTTATCTGTAATGGGTTCAAATCCTCACCCACAGTGTTCTGKGCTCGCAGCTTTCCAGGGCGGATAAATACCACAGTCACTCCCTTTCTTTGGGGGCATTTATTGATTTATTTACAATTTACAACAGATCTGCTTTCCTTTCGGGCGGTTTTGTGAACGTAATGCTTTAAATGGTTCCGATAWACCCCAGATCTGTTGGGAGTGCCCTCAGATGCTTTCTGCATGTGGAGCAGAGTCCTTTTCCCCGTGCTAACGTGGATTTGGGGTTGGTACCCCATTCCCCACATCCTCCCCGCGTTCCCCTCCTCACTGCAGGCAGAGGAAGATGCTGAGCCCACGTGTGAGTTCTGCAGCAGCGCACTGAGACCGTTCCCCATCTCCGTGGATGTTCCCTTCTCCCAGGACAAGGAAGATGTGAGCTGGAGGTGGGAAAGGGAGCAGGGAGGGTTTGCTGTGAACRGCCCCGCTCACGGCTCTGCTCTCCCCCCTGTCAGGGATTCTGCTGCGAGCGCAGCCGAGAGCTCTACGAGTTCATCGTGACGGAGAAGAGGAGGCTGGAGGATGCAAACAGCGCTGGCAGCACCCAGGAATCGCACAGCTCTGAGCCCAGCCTGCCAAAGCTGCACCAGGAATCGCACAGCTCTGAGCCCAGCCTGCCAAAGCTGCACCAGGAATCCCACAGCTCTGAGCCCRRCCTGCCAAAGCTGCACCAGGAATCGCACAGCTCTGAGCCCAGCCTGCCAAAGCTGCACCAGGAATCSCACAGCTCTGAGCCCRRCCTGCCAAAGCTGCACCAGGAATCGCACAGCTCTGAGCCCAGCCTGCCAAAGCTGCACCAGGAATCGCACAGCTCTGAGCCCGACCTGCCAAAGCTGCACCAGGAATCGCACAGCTCTGAGCCCAGCCTGCCAAAGCTGCACCAGGAATCGCACAGCTCTGAGCCCAGCCTGCCAAAGCTGCACCAGGACCAGAGGTACGGGGGAAATGGGGATGAGCTCTGTGTGTGTGAGGAACAACGGGAAATCGGGGAAAAGGAAACTGCAGAGAGAGGGAAAAGCTTTGCTTTGGACTTCTCTGGTCCCTCCTGGCTCCTCTGCTGCCAGGCTGCACAAGGAGATGGACAGACACCTAACTGTTAATTGTTAATTCCAGTGCTGCCAGATAAAATATCCAGAGCCCAAACCACCCCAGAGCTGTAGGAAGGGCCGGTATTTCGGGGTAGCTCTTACCTGTGGCACCGAACCAAAGCTGGAGTTTGTATTTCTGTTTTGTTCCATAGACTGTGACACGAGTTTGGATTACAGTTTCCAGTCACAAGAACTCTGCAAGTTCTCAGGCTGCTTGCCCAAAGCTTGTGCAAGAGTCTAAGCCTCCAGGGAAAGTCTAAGCCACAGAGAAAAGTAAACCTTTGTACCTGGAACTAAACTGTCGGTCTCCTTGAGGATCCTTTGCAGTCTGGGGGTGCAAATGCTTCCCACACACACCAAACCCTGTCACACTCACATTTATGGGAGGCTGCACAAGAATAGAGAAAATATTCTTAGAATTGAGCTGTGATCTTAATCTTGCTGGCAGCTGTCCTTCCCTTTCACATAAAATCCCAAACACCAATGCAATATTCATCTCTGCACTCTGAAAATCTGTGYRGGTGCAATTCCTTTCTGCCACRATAYGAGTRTTTTGCTGCCTCTGTTRYTTRGAATTTTGAGAGRAAAACACAATTCCCAAAGYTGAGTTCCTAAGGCAGGGACATCCRCTGCTGGCAGCTTTCCAGATGAGAGGCTATCGGGAACACTTTTATTTTCCAGGCAGCAGAGGAGACAYCTGGCAGGAGAATTGGCTGAGCAGTCTGCAGAGCCGAGTGCCCCTGAGGGTGAGTTGGCATTTCCTTRYGGATTTSTCCATTTATCTTTCGGTGGGATTGCTGGATTCCAGCAGAACAGGAGGATTTTGTTATGTGCAATCTCATTAAATGAGATACAGCCATAGGAAACCATCCCTCGAGGGATGTGTATGTGAAATTCCAGCTGAGATGCACAGAGCCTGACTGGCAAAGCCAGGCCTTGGCAAGTCGGACCTACCAGATTTTGGGTCATCCAGATGAGGTGGACACTCCACCAATGAATTCCTAACCCAGGCTGGGGATGACTGAGCAGCCTTTGGCTCTGCCCAGAGTAGGAGTTTGGACAGATTTCCAGGAGTTTTGACAGATTTCCAGGAGTTTTGACAGATTTCCAGGAGTTTTGACAGATTTCCTGGAGTTTTGACAGATTTCCGGGAGTTTTGACAGATTTCCAGGAGTTTTGACAGATTTCCAGGAGTTTTGACAGATTTCCAGGAGTTTTGACAGATTTCCAGGAGTTTTGACAGATTTCCTGGAGTTTTGACAGATTTCCTGGAGTTTTGATGGATTTCCTGGAGTTTTAACGGATTTCCTGGAGTTTTGACAGATTTCCAGGAGTTTTGACAGATTTCCTGGAGTTTTGACAGATTTCCAGGAGTTTTGACAGATTTCCAGGAGTTTTGACAGATTTCTGGGAGTTTTGACAGATTTCTGGGAGTTTTGACAGATTTCCAGGAGTTTTGACAGGTGAAGCAGATTTCCAGTATGTTTTCAGAGCATGGCAGGCACTGAGGATGGCACTGGGGATGGCAAACCATCAGTTCCAGTTCCAAATGTTATCCCAAAAAGTCACTCTTTACACACGTTTCTATATCCATAACTGAAAAATGCTGTATTTTATCACAACCCTGTGCTCTGAAATAGAGAGCAGCAGTCCCAAACAGTAGAAAACACCTGAGACAAACTCKCAGATGGGGTGTTTGAGCCAGGATTTGCACTGGCTCAGTTAGAGCWGAGCTTTGGGACAGCCCCACGGTGGAAAACACACAAAACCCTCCCTGTGCTCTGCAGGTCCACAGAAAACCAGAGCTGTTTCCTACGAGCGTTCCCAGGAACCCAAATCTGCCAAGGCTGGGACACCAGCGCCTGCTGGGAGCACAGAGGAGTTTAAACCAAAACCTGAGACCGAGACCAAGCTGCAGCCCCGGCCCGAGCACTCTGGGCTCGAGGAGGAGCCTAAGCCTGAGTCCAGACTGGGAACCCGGCCTGAGGAGGAGCCTGAGCCTGAGACCAAGCCAGGAACCCGGCCTGAGAAGGAGCCTAAGCCTGGGACCAAGCTGGGAACTCAGCCTGAGGAGGAGCCCGAGGAGGAGCCCTGGCCTGAGGAGGAACCTGACTCCGAGTCCAAGCTGCGAACCCGGCCTGAGAAGGAGCCTAAGCCTGGGTCCAGACTGGGAACCCGGCCTGAGAAGGAGCCTAAGCCCGAGTCCAAGCCGGGAACCCGGCCCGAGGAGGAGCCCTGGCCCCAGTCCAAGCTGCGAACCCGGCCCAAGCAGGAACCCGAGGATGAGTCCTGGCCCGAGGATGAGCCTGAGCCTGAGTCCAAACTGGGAACCCGGCGCAAGCAGGAGCCAAAACAGGAGCTTGAGGATGAGTCCTGGCTTGAGGAAGAGCCTGAGCCCAAGTCCAGGCTGGGAACCCAGCGCAAGCACAAGCCCAGGCAGGAGCTTGAGGAGGAGTCCTGGGTTGAGGAAGAGCCTGAGCCTGAGTCTAAGCCGGGAATGCGGCGCAAGCAGGAGCCCAAAGCCAAGTCCTGGCCCAGGGAGGAGCTCGAGGAGGAGTCCTGGCTCGAGGAGGAGCCTGAGCCTGAGTCCAAACTGGGAACCTGGCGCAAGCAGAAGCCCAAGGAGAAGTCCTGGCCCAGGCAGGAGCCTGAGGAGGAGTCCTGGCCCGAGGATGAGCCTGAGCCCGAGTCCAGGCTGGGAACCCAGCGCAGGCAGAAGCCGAAACAGGAGCTCGAGGAGGAGTCCTGGCCCGAGGATGAGCTTTACCCCGAGTCCAAACGCAGAACCCGGCCCAGGCAGAAGCCCAGGCAGGAGCTCGAGGAGTCCTGGCTCGAGGAGGAGCCTGAGCCTGAGTCCAAACTGGGAACCAGACGCAAGCAGAGGCCGAAACAGGAGCCCGAGGATGAGCCCTGGCCTGAGATTGAGCTTTACCCCGAGTCCAAACGCAGAACCCGGCCCAGGCAGAAGCCCAGGCAGGAGCCTGAGGATGAGTCCTGGCTTGAGGAGGAGCCTGAGCCTGAGTCCAAACTGGGAACCAGACGCAAGCAGAGGCCAAAACAGGAGCCTGAGGAGGAATCCTGGCCTGAGGATGAGCTTTACCCCAAGTCCAAGCGGGGAACCCAACTCGAGGAGGAGCCTGAGCCTGAGTCCAAGTGGGGAACACGGCCCAGGCAGAAGCCCAGGCCGGAGCTTGAGGATGAGCCCTGGCCCGAGACTGAGCCTTACCCCGAGTCCAGGCTGGGAACCCAGCTCAAGGAGGAGCCTGAGTCCAAACGGGGAACCCAGCGCAGGCAGAAGCCCAGGCTGGAGCTTGAGGAGGAGCCCTGGCCCGAGATTGAGCCTTACCCTGAGTCCAGGCTGGGAACCCAGCTCAAGGAGGAGCCCTGGCCCGAGGAGGAGCCTGAGCTTGAGCCTGATCTTGAGCCTAACCCTCAGCCCTCGGAGGAGTCCCGGCCTGACAAGGAGGGCAGGCTCAGCAAAGAGCCCGAGCTGGGGACCCGGCCCAGCAAACAGCCCCAGCCTGAGCCTGAGCCTGAGCCTGAGCCTAAGCCTGAGCCCCAGCCCGAGCGGCAGCGCCGGCGCGACAAACAGCCCCGGCCCGAGGAGGAGGAGGAGCAGCTCTGCGACATCATCCCGGATTTCAGCCCCCTGGGAAGGAAGGTATTGCGGGGGTGGTGATGGCAGCGCTCCCAGGAGCCTGGAACTGCCCCTTCTCACCTGCTCTGTCCTTACTCCAGGTGGGGAAGGGCAAACTGCTGCAGAAATACTACAAACACGGACAGAAATTCCTCACCGTGCTCCCGGACGGAACCTCGCAGTTGTTGTATCCTTTAC
>NW_026625204.1:9511-11080 GCF_030028575.1 Malurus melanocephalus | reverse complement strand
AGCAGAGGGTTATGAACACCTTACCTGGAGGCAGCTATCCCTCGGGACACTTGGCCATCATCATCACCCGGGACAGGGATGAGCTGATCTGCATCGTGCAGGACGACGAGCCCAGGACAGCCCAAATCCGAGCTTTATTTCAGTCTGACGGCAGAAGCACCTGCTACTACCCCAACGGGGACGAGTGGTGTGTTTATCAGGGAATTAATAATAATTCACCCCAAAAATGCACCTGCTGTTACCCCAATGGAGACGAGTGGTGTGTTTAATAGTGAATTAATAATAATTCACCCCAAAATGCACGTGCTGTTACCCCAACGGGGACGAGTGGTGAGTTTAACAGGGAATTAATAATAATTCACCCCAAAATGCACGTGCTGTTACCCCAACGGGGACGAGTGGTGCGTTTAACAGGGAATTAACAATAATTCACCCCAAAATGCACGTGCTGTTACCCCAACGGAGATGAGTGGTGCGTTCCCAGCTTTGCTCTCCTCTCCTCTGTGCCTTGGCATTGCAAAGCCATGCAGGGTGATTTAACAGTGAATTAATAATTCACCCCAAAACGAACAGACAAATCCATTTGTGAATGTGGTGCCCCAGAGCAGGCCGGGGACTGCAGCTGTGCCTGCAGAGGTGGGGACAGACCCTGTCCCAACAGTGAATTAATAATTCACCCAAAAATGAACAGACAAATCCATTTGTGCATGTGGTGCCCCAGAGCAGGACGGGGACTGCAGCTGTGCCTGCAGAGGTGGGGACAGACCCTGTCCCCTCTGTCCCATCCCTCGGGGGAAGGAGATAATTCACCACAGGAGCTGCAGGGTCAGAGCTTCCATTTCCCTTTCTTTTAGGATAAACATGAGTATCCAGGGTGGGCAGTACCTGGACCAAGCAGGCAACAGGGTGAGGAGGTGGACGTGGCCCAACTCGTCCCCAGGACCCCAGGTSCCCCTGAGCCCCGTGTTCATCTCGCTGAACCGCCACGTCGGGGTSCGGATCCTGGCCCAGGACAAGATCTTCATCTCCTTCCTGGCCATGGGGCGCCAGGCCAAGTTCAACATGGGAGCCAAACTGCAGGTATTTGTCAAAGCCGAGCTGCGGGAGCCATGGAGGGGTGTGTGTCCCTGCCAGAGCCACCCAGATGAGCCCTTTGTCACAAGGGTGGCACAGCCACAGGGTGGGACACTCCCAGAGGGGACCCTGCCACATCCCCAAGGGTCACAGGCTGGGACACACTCCCAGAGGGGACCCTGCCACATCCCCAAGGGTGACAAGGGTCACAATGTGGGACACACTCCCAGACAGGGCCCTGCCACATCCCCAGGGGTCACAGGGTGGGACACTCCCAGAGGGGACCCTGCCACATCCCCAAGGGTGACAAGGGTCACAATGTGGGACACACTCCCAGAGGGGACCCTGCCACATCCCCAGGGGTCACAGGCTGGGACACACTCCCAGACAGGAGTTTTGTCTGCTGGATCTCTAAAGCCCCAGGCCGGGCTCAGGTGCTCACTAAAGCCCCAGGCCAGGCTCAGGTGCTCACTAAAGCCCCAGGCCAGGCTCAGG
>NW_026625204.1:0-7960 GCF_030028575.1 Malurus melanocephalus | reverse complement strand
GGGTTCACCAGGGCAGCTTCTCTCTCCCAGTGAAGAACCTCCCACCCTCCTGGGGCTGCCTTTGAAACCCAGGGTTCAGCAGGGCAGCTTCTCTCTCCCAGTGAAGAACCCCCATCCTCCTTTCAAACCCAGGGTTCAGCAGGGCAGCTTCTCTCTCCCAGGGCCGCACACCTGAGCTGTGCAGGGCCCTGAATGGTCACGCCAAGCCCCCTCCCAGCACAGCAGGATCTGACACACGACAAGAACAAGCTCGGTAACTTTGGCAAGTTGGCTTTTTATGCAGTTTTTTCCAATTGCAGTTCCAAGAATGTCCATCAGTGACAAACGAGGTACTTCACACAGGAAATGGGAACTCTTTTATTTCAATTAATATGTTCTTGGGTTCCATTCAGGACAGCAGGAAGGCCCAGCTCAAATCTCTCAAACAAAGAACTGCTGGAGCTGGCCCACATGATTAAAGAGCAGCTGATCTTAATTTTCACTGAAGTCACCAAATGATGTTTAACTATTCCGCATATAATTTTTGCTTATATAATAATTCAGTATATAATGCACTGTTTGACTCTGCCATAGATTTCGAAAAATATACAAACCTGTTTTAACCACGTTAGAGAGATCTGAYAGACAGCTATCAATTAACTCAACAATATCAGACGCTCCTATAACTTCATTTTTAAACTACAAAAAGAACATAAATTCATATAAAATACAACAGATTAAACAAACTTCTCTTTTTCTCCCGAGGGAAAAAAAAATTAGGTATCAACTCAATTTGCCGTCGTGTGAAACATGAATATAAAATAAGTTACCATTAGTAATGCCTGCATTGCTGAGCTCTGAACTGGTCGAATGAAGTCTTAAAAAAACTATACAGTATTATTGCACGAGTGGCTGTGCAGTGCGGAGCAGTCAGCACCGAAACCAAGCCCATTGAGTGTTTGTCCAGGAGGCTGAGCGTGGCWGCGAGAGAGGCGTCCAGCCTGCACCAACAGCGGCTGTCTTGAGTGCAGGCCTTCATGGGTCTGCGCCACGCGGCCCGGGAACACCACCCAATGCCTGTGGGGAGACAGGGGGAACAGCTGGACACAGCTGGAGACAGCTGGGAACAGCACTGCAGCACAGGAGCACAGCAGGACTGAGCCAGGGATACACCCACACTGAGCCAGGGATACACCTGCACTGGGCCCGGGAACACCACCCAATGCCTGTGGAGAGACAGGGGTGACACTGGGAACAGCTGGACACAGCTGGGAACAGCCCTGCTCCACAGCAGCACAGCAGGACTGAGCCAGGGACACACCCACACTGAGCCAGGGATACACCTGCACTGGGCCCAGGAACACCATCCAATGCCTGTGGAGAGACACCCGGGTTAAAGCTGGGAACAGCTGGGAACAGCTCTGCTGCACAGGAGCACAGCAGGACTGAGCCAGGGTCACACCTGTACTGGGCCCGGGAACACCATCCAATGCCTGTGGAGAGACACCCGGGTTAAAGCTGGGAACAGCTGGGAACAGCTCTGCTGCACAGGAGCACAGCAGGACTGAGCCAGGGTCACACCCACACTGGGCCCAGGAACCACCACCCAATGCCTGTGGAGAGACAGGGGGAACAGCTGGAACAGATGGAAACAGCTGGGAACAGCCCTGCAGCACAGGAGCACAGCAGGACTGAGCCAGGGTCACACCTGTACTGGGCCCGGGAACACCATCCAATGCCTGTGGAGAGACACCCGGGTTAAAGCTGGGAACAGCTGGGAACAGCTCTGCTGCACAGGAGCACAGCAGGACTGAGCCAGGGTCACACCTGTACTGGGCCCGGGAACACCATCCAATGCCTGTGGAGAGACACCCGGGTTAAAGCTGGGAACAGCTGGGAACAGCTCTGCTGCACAGGAGCACAGCAGGACTGAGCCAGGGTCACACCCACACTGGGCCCAGGAACCACCACCCAATGCCTGTGGGGAGACAGGGGGAACAGCTGGAACAGATGGGAACAGCTGGGAACAGCCCTGCTCACAGGAAACAGCTGGGAACAGCCCTGCTCCACAGCAGCACAGCAGGACTGAGCCAGGGACACACCCACACTGAGCCAGGGATACACCTGCACTGGGCCCAGGAACACCATCCAATGCCTGTGGAGAGACACCCGGGTTAAAGCTGGGAACAGCTGGGAACAGCTCTGCTGCACAGGAGCACAGCAGGACTGAGCCAGGGTCACACCCACACTGGGCCCAGGAACCACCACCCAATGCCTGTGGAGAGACAGGGGGAACAGCTGGAACAGATGGAAACAGCTGGGAACAGCCCTGCAGTACAGCAGCACAGCAGGACTGAGCCAGGGTCACACCTGCACTGGGCCCGGGAACACCACCCAATGCCTGTGGGGAGACAGGGGGAACAGCTGGAACAGATGGGAACAGCTGGGAACAGCCCTGCTCACAGGAAACAGCTGGGAACAGCCCTGCTCCACAGCAGCACAGCAGGACTGAGCCAGGGTCACACCTGCACTGGGCCCGGGAACACCACCCAATGCCTGTGGGGAGACAGGGGGAACAGCTGGGGACAGCTGGGAACAGCTGGAGACATCTGGGAACAGCTGGGAACAGCTGGAGACATCTGGGAACAGCTGGGAACAGCTCTGCTGCACAACAGGACTGAGCCAGGGACACACCTGCACTGGGACAGTGACACACCCGCACTGAGCCCGAGTCACACCCACACCGAGCCTGCTGCACACCCGCACTGGGCCAGGGTCACACCCACACTGGGCCCGAGTCACACCCACACTGGGCCAGGGTCACACCCACACCGAGCCTGCTGCACACCCGCACTGGGACAGGGACACACCCACACTGGGCCAGGGTCACACCCACACTGAGCCAGGGTCACACCCGCACTGGGCCAGGGTCACACCCACACCGAGCCTGCTGCACACCCGCACTGGGCCAGCCCCACATGGGGAATCGTAAGCTCTGTGTTTTGAAAGCCACAGGTGACACGGGAACAGGGAATTGGTTTGTCACACAATACCTACAGAATGTGAACCCTGTGCYACCAACAGCCGTGCAGCTTTTGCAGAGAGGCAGTATGGGAACAGAATCAGGACAGGGTTCTGCTCTCCAGGGTTACACAAGAACAGGACAGCATCCCATTCCTCAGGCTGGGCAACTGAACTGGGTTCAAAGCCAGGGAGACCTAAATGCCCTGCACACAGCCTGTGCCACGGCTCAAAACACAGCCTGGTTCTGATCTCTGCACCACACACCTGACACCAGGCCTTCTGCATGCACTTCTCCTGCCATCCTCATGCAATGCCTGCTCGGAGACAGGCACAATAACCACAACCCAAACCTGCTATCCTAATGGAATGCCAGCTCTGAGACAGGCACAATAACCACAACCCAAACCTGCCATCCTTTCTCATGGAATGCCTGCCCTGAGACAGGCACAATAACCACAACCCAAACCTGCTATCCTAATGGAATGCCAGCTCTGAGACACACACAACCCAAACCTGCTATCCTAATGGAATGCCAGCTCTGAGACAGGCACAATAACCACAACCCAAACCTGCCATCCTTTCTCATGGAATGCCTGCCCTGAGACAGGCACAATAACCCAGATCTGCCCAGCCAAAGAGCCTCTGTGACACCACACAGCAGTTTAACACTGGGAGCAGGATCTCCATGACAACATTGACACAATCCAGTGTGCCCATTTCAGCGGGCAAACACTGGTGACTGGAGACACTTACGAGAAGTTTCAGTGCTGCTCGATGGGGCTATGATCGATGGTGGGGCATTGACTCCATGTGCACATTGAGCTTCATCTCGTTATCAAGGATCTGTACGAGCTGCTGCATGGAAGGGAGGTGGCCAGACTCCAGCTTGGACCACACTGGGACATCTGGCACAGAACACACAGAGGAGAGAAAAGCACTGTTACAATGGGCACAGCAGAAAACAGTTACAGCTGGTGAAAACACAGAACTGAAAAGCTCCAGGAAGCTGTGTGAATTGGTACTGATCTGTGTTGAGGAAAAAATCTAAATCAACAATGCTTCCAAGCTCTGGCCAYGCTAAACCCCAGCCCAACTGGGACACCAGAGTATCTAATGCTATAATTTAGAAATGTATCATACGGATGGAGAGTATCTGACATCTGTACAAACTGCTTTATAGSACTCCTATGATTTCCATCATTTATTGCAACAGACAACATCTGAAGATGCAGATGGATGGCAATTTGTACATTATCCCATTTGGGACACAAATTTCCTGTCACCATCCCTCATTCTCCCCAGCCCACAGCTCTCCCGTGTGTCATGTCAAACATAAGATCCTCTCAAGGAAAGTCTCTGCTCACCATTCAGAGTGATTTCAAAAGCCCCCGTGGACATGCACTGGTTCTCTATCATGTTGCTCAGGAAGAAGACCATCATGCAGGCGTACACCTGGAAGGGAACASAGATCCACACACAGCTCAGTCGTGTCAGCCACACCTGCTGCTGTTCACCCTCAGTGACACGGGAACACAACCATTCCCAGGCACAGTCTGTCACTGTCACAGCAATCTCGGGATCACAGAGCCAGGGGCCCAGCCACAAACAGCACAGCCAGGCAAGTCACACACACAGAGGAACCAACCTTCCTGCACAGGAACCACCACCCCTGTCACACAGGAACCAACCCTCTCACACGGGAACCACCAACCCTGTCACACAGGAACCACCAACCCTCCTGCACAGGAACCACCAACCCTCCTGCACATCCCCATCTGCACAGCCCTTCACCAGGAGGAAAGGACAGCGTGTTCAGCTCCTCCCTCAGTGCCAGCACCTTTTCCCTGTCACTGCAATGCCACAGACCCTGGCACAGAACAGCAGCCAGCACACAGCCAGCCCAGCCTGGCACGGTGATGGCCACTGAATTCARCTGGAAATATCACAGCTTCTGGGCATTCAGAGTGGCACTGAAAGAGCCAGGGCACYGGGCAGCTCAGCAGCAAGCTCTGTAAATTACTGTAGTTAGTGGAATAAATCTGCAATAAGGTCACTCTAAATCAGGGCAGAACACCCTGAATCTGCTGGAATCATCAGTACAATGTCACACCAGAGTCTGCTCCGCAAAAACATCCACAACATTTCAACTTCATTTTTCTAATGGAAGCATCAACTGCAAAACAGTTATGAAAYAATAGAGAAGCTGTAATTGTAACATCAACAACACCGGCTTAAAATGCTACTCCTGAGTGCTAAAAAGCAGAAACCCCTTCTCTCATCTCTGCCAGCACATTCACCTCAGCTGCCCCTGTGCAGCAGAAGCAGCTCGGGAAGAGATCACAGAATCACACCTGGGTCTGTCAAAAGCACAAAGCACAACTGGTAAGGATTGTTCTACASTAAGGCTGCAGCACATAACTGCAAATCAGTCAGAACACAGGGGTTCATGAAGTGCCTCTGACACTGCCCTGTCACACTAGAAGAAGGTACATCCCTTACCTTGTTTTCCTGGCCCCACTGCCAGATGCTTGGCGCTTGCATGCCAAAGAAAGCGAACGGGTCCTTGCCAACGATGATTAAGCCAATTAATACTAGTTTGAAGACAGACAGGAAGGATGCTATGTGCCTGTTGGAGACAACACGCACCGGTGACTGAGAGGGTCAGTTCCTACTTCCCTTCCCTTCCCTTCCCTACATAACCGTAATTCACCTCACTACTATTTTGACAGTGTACAGTCAAACGTTTCAGGAGAAGTACAAAACTTCCCAAGTTTTGTAAAAAAAACCCAAAGCAAATCAAATCAACGTAACAAAAGAGCAACACACATTAACACCACCCCCAACGAGGCCTTGCTCTCACACAGCATCCCAGAAAGRCACCTTCTTGTACACCACAGATCCTCTGCTCCTCAGCAGGCCTCAAACAGGAATGTGATCCCAAATTATCCATGTCTGAATTGGATAATATATTCAGCTTCTAAAGAGGCTGCTCCATATGACAGACACATATAAATGACATTCTTGTGCAGCATTTCCCCGTGCTGCAGAGCTCCCCACAGGCAGCCCACACGGAGGCACCGTGCCCTGCAGCCTCCCACCACCRCAACCCTGCCAGAAATGAGGCCACCAGAAATGAGTGTTCCAGGAGCCACCCAGTACCGATGGCATCACCTCCAGCGTGGGCACACTGCCTTAGCTAACAGCAASAACGCTCTTTTCATCTTTTCCTGAATTTCCTTTGCCTTTCCCCCCACAGCTGCAGCAAAGGCCACCCCTGAGGTGAGCTCTGCCTGATCCATGTTCAAAATGAACTTTCTGTTCCTCCGTGTCCTTAACCCATTACAGGGATCTGTCACTAAGTGCATAAACCTGCGCAACAAGCTGAATTTGTGTCCAGACACAGCATGCAGAAAATTTACTGTGACAAAAAAAGCTATGTAATTTATTTTACATTGGATATGACAGGCCTCATCATACAGCTATCCAGATAGTGATATTTGTATGGAAAACTAGGGCAGCCAGTTTTTTAGGTAGAAAATCACCATGCTTGTACATAACTGCAATAGGAAATCCCTCAAGTTTTCATTTTCAGTATTATTTCAGTGTAAATGCATGTTCGTTTTCAGTACTGTTTCAGTGCAAATGCATGTTCATTTTCAGTATTATTTCAGTGTAAATACACATTCGTTTTCAGTACTATTTCAGTGTAAATACACATTCGTTTTCAGTACTATTTCAGTGTAAATGCATGTTTTCATTTTCTGTACTATTTCAGTGTAAATGCATGTTTTCATTTTCTGTACTATTTCAGTGTAAATGCATGTTCGTTTTCAGTATTATTTCAGTGTAAATGCACATGTTCGTTTTCAGTATTATTTCAGTGTAAATGCATGTTCGTTTTCAGTATTTTTTCAGTGTAAACAGTGATTTTATATGCTAATAATTTTTAGTTTATCACTGGAAGGCAGACAGACAGCACACACTCACCTATAGATGGGTTGAGGAAGGTAGTTCTCCCCCTCGATGCGGATGTCTGGGTACCGCTGGCTGATGACCCGCATGTACTCCTCAAACACCCGCCTGTAGCCTCAGGAGACACTGAACACAGACACCATTGTCAGCACAGCTCCAGGGACGGCTGCCACAGTCACTGCACAGCACCACTCATCCTGCTTAGAACCGCTTCAAGTTACAACAGAACTAAATTCTTTTATGGCACAGAGAAAAACTGATCTGTAGTGAAATCACACATCACGGYACGGGTTTGCTCCACGTCCCAGCAGAGACACAGAACCATGAAAACATCCACCGAGCAYCAAATCACCTGCCTTCCCTGGGAAAATCCGTTAAGTTAGGATTAATTTAGGAACTCGGTGTAGGCAGCCCCTTGCTCTGTGCCAAAAGAACTCCACAGAGAGTCTGAATCCCTCTGTGGGACCGCCCAGACAGGTAATGTCGCTCACTCCCAGCCACCCCTGTGCCAGCACGACACGGGAACCACAGCAATTAAAATAATCCAAACTGTCCTGTGTCTCGCCTTTTCATTTAGCAATTAAAATAATCCCGAGCTGTCCTCCGCCTCGCCTTTTTATTTAGTAACTAAAATAATCCCAAACTATCCTCCGCCTCGCCTTTTAGCTGCTGCCTCTTAAAACTGCGGTAAAGCAGCAGGCACAGTAAATTTAGCATTTTCCACGGATCATTCTGCGGTGCCTCACAGATCAGCAGGGCCACACAATGCGGTGCCGAGCGCTCCGGGCCCGTTGAGTTTTTCCACCCCACAAAAAGGCTCCGTGCCCGCGATTGCCTCAGCCGTGCTCGGAGCTGCTGACAGCACCGGGAACACCCCCGGRACGGTGCAAAGGTTCCCGAGCGCCCGACTGCACCTGCAGCACAGCACAGAACCACAGCCTTTGCTTCGCTAAGACAACAACTCTTCCTAAACCTTAGCCCCGCA
>NW_026625203.1:15886-16304 GCF_030028575.1 Malurus melanocephalus | reverse complement strand
GGGCCGGGAAATGATTGGGAAAAGGGGAATTTTGGGTTTAATTGGCTCGTCTGGGGCCAGGCTGGGGAAAAGGCCGGGATGAGATGGAGCAGGGGGTGGGCAGGTGTGGGATCCACGGGAGGAGAGCGGGATTGGGGATCATTCCTGGTCCTGGGAGAGCAGCGGGATTCTTGGATAATGGGATCTGGGAACATTCCTGATCTATGGGAAAACAACGGGATTGGGGATGATTCCTGGTCCTGGGAGAGCAGCGGGATTTGGGGAATTCTGGGATAATGGGATCTGGGAACATCCCTGTTCTATGGGAAAACAGCGGGATTGGGGCACATTCCTGATCCATGGAACAGCAGGATCAGGGCACATCCCAGATCCATGGAAAAACAGCAGGACCTGTGCAAATCCCTGATCCATGGAATAG
>NW_026625203.1:14770-15107 GCF_030028575.1 Malurus melanocephalus | reverse complement strand
ATCGGTGCAGCTCTGCCGGTGGGGTCTCACCTGAACGAGCCACAGCGACGGAATTCCCACCTTTGCCGCCGCCCACGCTGCGGGATCATCCCAGGACTCGGCCGTGAATTCCCGCAGCCGTGTCACGCCATCAATCCCGTGATAAAATCCCCCCTTTTCCAGCTCCGAATGTGTCAGCGCCYGGCGGCTCCGCGGGATTCGGGATTTACGAGGTGGAGAAAACCTCCCGGTTCCCATTGTCCGGAGAATCCATAAAACGCTCTGACACTCCCAGGGAATTTTGCAGCCTGTCCATATTCCTGCAGGCCAGATGCTTCCAGAGGAATCAAAGGGACAC
>NW_026625203.1:6567-14551 GCF_030028575.1 Malurus melanocephalus | reverse complement strand
CTCTAAAATGAAGGATCTTGAGTGCATCCCTCTGAGAAAAGCATTCCTGATTCCAGCAAAAACATCCCAGTGGATCCTGCTTCTCCTGTGACCTCTCCAGGGTTTTTTAAGAAATAGGGAATGGTTTGGCATGGAAGAGATTTTAAGAATCATCTGATTCCAACCCCATTCCATGGGCAGGAACACCTTCCCTGATCCCAGGTGGCTCCAAGCCCCAATGTCCAAYCTCCAGGGATCCAGGGGCAGCCACGGCTTCTCCAGGAATTCCATCCCAGGCAGGAATTCCTTCCCAAATTCCCACCTATCCCTCCTTCCATCYCGTTTAAATCCATTRAACTCCCCAGGAGCTCTCTCTYCTCCAGACCAGGATTCCCTGCTGGATCCGTTTTCYATCACCACCCATCATCCAATGTTTTCCAGGAATAACAACGCTGCAGAATTCCAGGACATCCACCAGCCACAGCTCTCTGAGGAATTTTTTGGCACGGATCAATGGAGTCGCTGGTCCTTCCTGCAGATTCCTTGATGGCTCCAGAATTCCTGTGGAACCCAAAAAGATTTGGGAGAAGGTTGGGAGGCCTCGTGTCCCATTCCAAAGGAAACCATGGAAGACTTCTCTGGAAAGAGAAGGGAAACTGAGGCACGGATGGACAGGGACAAACTCCTCCTGGAGATCCGGGATTCTGGGCTGTGAGATCAAAATTTAAGAATGAGGAAAATCCCTTTTTTTTCCCCAAGGCAGGAAGACCACCAGGAATCCAAAATGGGGAAAATTTATGGCAGAGCCTCCGTTTGGAGGGGCTTTAATGGGGATTTTTAAGGAGGAATTTACGAGCACTCGCCGCTACCGAGCGGAAAAATCCGTTGGCCACGGAGAGATTCCCGTTTGCCAATTCCGATGATTCATTCCCGAGTCCRAAATAATCGGCCCCGGCGGATAAAAGGGGCCAAAAGCGTCCATGTCCTGCCAAGGATTTATTGGGAAACGGAGCAAAATCCCAAACCGGGAGCACTCTTCCCGGAAAGCCGAAACCGTGGTACTCCGTGAAAAGGTCAGGAGTGATTTCCAGAGAAACTTTGACAAAGTGAGGTTGGGTTTGGAATTTTTCATCTTCGGTACTGACAAAAAAAAAGCAGGAAAAAAATTTAAAAAGAGGGATTGGTTTATCCAAGAGCTCCGGGTTGTTGTGGGGCATCCCCGGAGATCCTAAAGGACAGGGGGAGTTTGGAAAAACYGGGAATTTTGCCTCCTAAGGGGATGGCAATGAATTATCCTCACTTTTTTTTGGGAGATTTGACATCCCTGCCCTTCCCAGCTTTAGCGGGCATGGAATCATGGAATGTTTTGGGATGGAAGGGATTGRAAGATCCCATTCCAGCCCCTGCCTGGTTTTCCTGGGAATGCTGAACACATGCCTGCTGTGGGAAGCAGGGAAGGGATTCCACGGTTTCCTTTCCCTATTAAATGGTCTCTATCCCAATCCATTAATTTTCCCACTTTTCCCTTATCCCAAGCCATGAGTTTTCCCACTTTCCCCTCTCAATTCCCTGATCTGATCCCACCAAGAAATGGGAATATGCTCAGGATCAGAACCAAAATCCCTCAGTTCTCACCCCCTTTGCTCTCCGGAGAGATTCTCAGGCTTCCATTGATTCTTCCCAAGATCTTGATCCATGGAGTGGCCTCCAAGGATCCAGAAAATCCTCTCCAGGGGGAAAACACAATCCCAAATTCTTTTGGGATCCAGCTCCCACCCCTCCCATGTCCAGAAGAACCAAARGGATTTGATTAAAAAAAAATCCCAGAATATTCCCAGCAGGAAAGCATCCACTTCAAGATAACACGAGAGCAAACCCCATCCCAAACCTCATTCCAGGTTTGGAAAAGTTGGGATAAACTTTCCCCGCTCCGTGTTTTCCTTCCACCTATTTCGGGACATCCCAAACAATCCCAGGGCCAAAATCCTTGGGCATAAAAACAACAAAAAAGAGAAACTCATCCCAAAAAAAACCCAACCACCCACGGAAGAAACCTCTTCCCTCCTGGGAATTCCTGGAGCAGCTGGAAGCTGATTCACAGGGAACGAAAACCTRCGGATCTGGGAGGTTACGAAAACACCACCCAGGTTCTTGTCCGGCTGCCAAATCCAAGGAACACAATGGGAGAGTTCATCTTCCCATTTTTTACGGCTGTTTACCCGAGTCCAATCCCACAGAATTGTCCCCTTTTTCCCAGAAATGCCGAATTCGGATCCGTATTTAGAAAGGGAGAGCGTGGATCTGGATTTGGATTTGGATCTGGATGTGGACTGGATCTGGATTGGGATCTGGATCTGGATTGGGGTCGATGGGAAGCTCCCCCCTATGGAATGTCATTGTTGATAGGTTGGGAATTTTTCCTGGATTTAAGGTCCCTTCCATCCCAAACCATTCCAGGATTCCTTGGATTTTACTGGGACAAGTGTTGCCCAGGGTGACCCTCTTTGTTCTCCAAAACCCAATCCCACTCTCCAAAATTCAATCCTGCTCTCCAAATTTGCTCTCCAAATCCAGTCCTGCTCTCCAAAACCCAATCCCACTCTCCAAAATGCTATCCCACTCTCCAAAACCCCATCCCTCTCTCCAAATTCAATCCCCTTCTCCAAAACCCAATCCCACTCTCCAAATCCAATCCTGCTCTTAACAATCCAATCCCACTCTCCAAAACCCAATCCCACTCTCCAAAGCCCCATCCCACTCTCCAAAATCCCATCCAGCACTGCAAAACCCCATCCAACTCTGCAAATTCAATCCCATTCTCCAAAACCCAATCCCATGCTCCAAAATCCAATCCCTCTCTCAAAAATCAAATCCCACTCTCCAAAACCCAATCCCGCTCTCCAAAACCCAATCCCGCTCTCCGAATTTGCTCTCCAAATCCAATCCTGCTCTCAACAATCCAAACCTGCTCCCCAAAACCCCATCCTGCTCTCCAAAACCCAAACCTGCTCTCCAAATTCATTCCCATTCTCCCAAACCCAATCCATCTCTCCAAAACCCAATCCCGCTCCCCAGAACTTTTCCCCCCACCCCCGACCACTTTCCCCTTTCCATTCCTTTCCCTCCCCATGGAATTCTTTCCCTAATTTCTTGCCCCCGTTGTTTTCCAGCCGTTGTTTATCCGTGAGGAGCGGCTCCGCCTTTTCCCTCCCCCACAAAACAAAAGGAATTGGACGCTTTGTTCCCGGGAAAGCTCCGGGGAGCGGTGGGACATTATTTTGGGATTGTTTRTCCTTCGGATCAGCAAACACCCACAGGCTCCGGTGGTCGGGAGATGTTTTGGGTTTGTTTTTTTTTTAATCCCTGCTGGGAAAAAATCCGGTTGTAATTAATCCTCCCCAATCCCAGGATTTYGGATGGCTCTGTGGCATCCCAGAAATTGTGGGAAGAGGTTGGATGGTGGGGATGGGAGTGGGATCCTGGCTGGGCCTCCTAAAACTCCTTGTTTTCCATGGATAAAGGCAATTTTGGCCRTGATGATCCCAGTGGGAATATTTACCTCGGATATTCGCGCCCACCCGAGYTCAACTTCTCCTCATCCTTCCAAATTCCAGGAAAACAAAGGGAATGTTTATGATGGAATAAAACCTGGTGAGAAATAATAAATAATGAATTTCGGGTTTTTATGCCCCCAGATTTTGTCCTTTTTTCCCGTAATTTTCATCCTTCCATCAGCTGGGAAATATCATGGAATTGGGAATTTCTGGAGTGATCYRGGTGGGAAAATCCCATCCWATTCCATGGGCAGGGACACATTCTGCTTTGATGGAACCCAAACCTGGCTTTGATGGAAAAACCAAAACTGGGAGACACCAGAATCCCTGTCCAGGGTGCCTTGGTGTCGATCCATCGGGATCTGATCCCATTCCATTGGGATTTTCCTCCTAGGAGGATTTAATGGGATCTGTCACTGGTTTAAAAGCAGCTCTGATTTCCTGCCCGGAACTGGGTCAGAGGAATAGGATTTTTGGGATTTGGTAAAATGATCTGTTCCTGGAGTTTCAGGGATGGGGTGGGAAAAGGGAAAAAATGGAGAAAGGGGAAAAAAAGGGGAAAAGGAAAAAAAAAAGGGGGAAAGGTGGAAAAAAGGGAAAAGAGAAAGGGGGGAAAAGGGAAAAGGTGGAAAAGGGTCACACGAAGCAAATTCCAACATGTAATTCCAAACAACTGGAATTGAATTCCAGGATTGGGGAATGAGATGTGGAGGTCACTGGACCTTCCAGACAGTGACCACCTTCCAACTTTTCCCATGTTTTTCCCACTTTCCACCACTTTCCATGTTTTTCCCACCTTCCCACAATCTCCATGTTTTCTCACGGCTCCAAACCGGGTGTTTTCCAATGGGCACAACTTCATTTTTTATGTTTTCCCCACTTCATTTTTGATGTTTTCCCAACTTCATTTTTGATGTTTTCCCAGGATTTTTCCTTCCATGAGAAGGCCTCAAAAACCACCTCTCCCCCAGGGACTGAGGACACATTTTCATCCTGAAAATTCTGGGAGAAATGCACATGGAAAAGGGAAGATGAAGACGGAAAAGTCTCACCTACACCCACAATTTCCCTTTTCCATAAAAACCTCAAAATCCAGAGGTTTTTGCCATTCTGGAGTCGTTAAAAATCCAGTTTTCCCTGGAATACAAGTGGCCACTTTTCCATGGAATACAAATTGCTGCTCTCCGGCACTTCCAGCAGACACATCCCAGAATCCCGAAGGGCTTCCAGCTGAAACGGAGCTTTGTCTYGGAAAAAGGGCCCGGAGCCGCGTGGCCCTGAGCGCTAAATCCCGACACTTTGCTGGAAAAGTCCCTCTCCCGCCTCTTCCAAGGAAAACAAACCTTTGCCGTGCGCTCGTTCATCGTCGATAATTAGGGATGGGAGCAATCCAAAGGAATTCTCCTGGGTGTGAGGGAAGGAGGGAGGCAGGAAAGGCTCTCAATTTTTTTTAATTAATTTTTTAAAAACTTATTTTATTTAATTTTTTTAAATTTTTTTATTATTATTATTTTTTTAATTTGGAAAGCTCGGTGTGAGCAGGACCTGGCTCTGGAATGGGGGGATGGACRCATCCCAGAATTTCCAGGAACGGGCTCTCCTTGGAGAAAGATTCCGAGAGCCGAGTTTGCGGCACCTCCTGCTTCCTCCCCCTTTTTTTCTCGGAGTTTGGATGGGATCGGATTCCATCCAGGGAATCATTAAGGTTGGAAAAGACCTCGGAGATCATCCAGGGACACGGAGAGAGGCGGATCCAGCCCTTGGGATGCCCTTCCCGAATTCCGTGTGCCAGGATCAGGATCTGGGCAGGGCCATGCCCTTGGGAATTCCCTAAAAACAGCAAATGGTGCTTCGGGATGGAATGGGAGCAGCATTCCTGGGTTTTGCCAACCCCACTTCCCTGGAAAAATGGGTTCATCCAAGTTTTTCCAAAMAATTCTGATACTTTTAATGGATCCTTGTCCTATTTTATGGCAGGAAAAGGAGCTGGAGTTGTCCTTGATCCACTCCCGTGCTCCAAGGCCGCACAAAGGTCTCCTAAAATTGGGAAATTTGGGAAATTCCATCAGCAAGGAGGGAAATGGGAATATGGGAAGGGAAAATGAGGCACAACCTCATAAATCCAAAGGATTCGAGGGCAGGGATAAAACTGGACAAGGAATTCTTGATCTGCCACAACCGGAGAGAAACAGGAGGTGAAGGACAAATCCAAGGAATTACAATTCCTCCCGGATTTTCCATGCTGGAGGCATCCAAACAAATCCCAGTGTGGTGCTAATGGGGTATTTTCCCATAATTCCAGAGGGAAAGGAGGAAGGAAAATCCTGGTGCTCCTCTGGATGCTCGAGGGAGCCAAAATTTTGGGATTGGGATAACAGAGGGATGGTTGTTCCTGTGATCCCGATGTTTCCTGACGGGTGGTTTGTAGGGGAAAGTGCCATTAATGGCATCATCCATTAAGGGGATTTGGGATGTCACCCCCCATTCCCAGATCATGGCCATTTATCCAGGAAAAATCTTGGATTTTCAGGAAAAGGTCTCCCAGTTTGGGAAAAATCCAGCAAAATTCCAGGTTTATTTGAACTATGGGGAAATGGAGCTGGAGTTGCTGTTCCAGCACACACCGGGAAGTTTCGTGTCCCAAAATCTCCTGGAATTTGGTTGAGAAAGATGATCCCAGGTTGGATTTTGAAGGCAAAAATTCCTGTCTAGAATTAAATTAATTTATCTGAATCTTGGTAAAACTGGGATCAAAATTCAGTCTGCAAATCCTCAAGTCAGGAAAGGCACCAAGGAGTTAATTCTGTTCGGCRCTTGTGCCGGAATTTGGGATGAAGGGAAGTCCCTTTGGAAGGAGAATTGGCTCGGAAGACATTTCCAGGAAAAAGACGATCCCAGTGGGATTGATAAGGGTGTGGAATGTCCGTTGGGAACGTGGCATCAGCGACAGAACCCTGATAGTGGGAATTTTGGAGAGGCGACTTGAAAGAGTGGGAAAGGGGCCAAAAACCATGGGTCAGCTCGGGAATGTGTCTGGAATGGGGTGATCGGGTTGGAATCCAAGGGGAACGCGGACAAATCCCATAAAACGGAGAGATTAGAAAAGGGGATTTCATATCTGAGATCCGGGGACGGAAAGAGATGGAAAACACCGCAGTGTCCTGGGATTGCTGTCGGGATCAGCCCCTTCTCAGCAGAAAGATTGCAATTCCCAAAAAACAAACCTGAAAATTGGGMTAAAAAATAGAGATGGAGCAGCCAGGAGGGGCTCAGTGACAGAGTGGGAGAAAGGAAAAATCAGGGAACAAAGTCACAGAATTCCCAGAGAAGCTGTGGCTGCCCCCGGATCCTGGGAAGTGTCCAAGGCCAGGCTGGACATTGGGGTTTGGAGCAGCCTGGGACAGCAGGAGGTGTCCCTAAACATGGATGTGGTGGAAATGGGATGGGATTTACGGCCCCTTCCACCCCAAACCATTCCAGGATTCTGGGAGAGCTGGGAATGTGCCCCTGGAGAAGGGAAGGACACAGGGAGAGCTCAGAGCCCCTTTTGGGGCCGCTTTTGGGGCTCCAGGAGAGCTGGAGAGGGACTGGGGCCAAGGGCTGCAGGGACAGGACACAGGGAATGGATCCCACTGGGAAAGGGGAGCTTGGGCTGGGATCTTGGCAAGGAATTCCTGCCTGGGAGGGTGGYGAGGGGCTGGGCTGGAATTGCCAGATTGCCCCGGATCCCTGGGAATGTCCCAGGCCAGGCTGGACATTGGGGACAGTGGGAGGTGTCCCTGCCATGGATGGGGTGGGAATGGGATGGGATTTAAGGTCCTCCTCACTCCAACCCATTCCCAGATTCCATTCTCTCCTCCAAGGGGAAATAAAGGATGAAGATCCCAATGTCCCTTAGAGGTGCCACCTCTGTTTGGGAACTCCCCCAGCTCTGTTTTCTTTGGGATCAGGCTTTGTTTAGATCAAAACCCTTTTAGCTGGGACAGAGCTGAAATCTCCACTGATTTTTCTTTTTTCCTAKAAATRYTCAGTGGYTACYGGTGAYCCCACAGCTGCCAKGAGCTCCATTCCAGGCCCGAATTCCCAGTTTTTCCCTCTCCAAGCACTCCCAGCTACTCCAGTGTGGATTTGTCATCCAGGGAAAGCCACAGACTCTCTCCCGGTAAATCTCTCCTTGGAGCCTTTTCCACAATTCACAGCACCCTCAGCAAATACCGGATTAATCGTCCCAGAGGGGCCTCCTCTGCAAGTTTCGACTCCAGCCAGAACGTGGAAGAATAAATCCATAATTTCTCCTGTTTGGAAATTTGTAATTCCACTTCGGGATTCTCTCCTCGGTAAAATGTGAGGATTTTTCCAATTTTTTTTTCTCCATAAAACACCTATGGAGGGTCTATCCCAGGTGGATCCAAGTTGGGCGTTGGACACTCCCAGGAATCTGCATCTGATTG
>NW_026625203.1:3529-5583 GCF_030028575.1 Malurus melanocephalus | reverse complement strand
GGAGGATTTTCCAACTGAAATCTTTCTGGGATTCGGGGTTTGTGTTGAATGGATGAAGGGGCTCCTGGGTGGGATTTGATCCTTGAGGTTTTTTCCCATCCCAAATTCGGGAAAGGTCTCCTCCCTCATCCCATGACCTCATCATCTCTTCCCTGCTTCACCACATTCCAAGGAAAATTGCAGATCCCAAAACCTTCCAGCCCTTTGGGATGACGGAGGGGCCGACACGTCTGGGATGGATCCATAAAATGAGATCATCCCAGGAACGCTCACCACAGTTCAGGAAAGTTCAATCCCCTTTTCCTGCTCCGTCTTCTCCCTCCCCAATCCCATTTTTTGTGGYTTCTTCGGTGTTTCCCGGCTCCAGCTGGGATCAAAAGCTGGAATGGGGTGTCGGAAGGATGGATATTTCAGCAGGACGGGGAAAAACGAGGTTCTTTCGGGGAAATCTCAGTCAATCCTTTTCCCACAAAATCAAAAGCAGGGATGTCTTGGAGCAAGGGATGCCGTTGTTTGGGAAAGCTCCAGGAATGCCAGGTTTTGTTCGTGGATGAGCTAAAGGTCGGATTAATCCCTTCCAGACTGACTCAAAAATCTTGGGATTAGATCCAGCTCTGGGAGATCTGTGGGGTCATGATGGATTCCAAATATCTGATCTTAAAGGAAAAGTGGGAATTTCCAAACAGGGATTGACCAGATTCCATTAATGGCGCATGCATTGTCCAGGGAACCTGGGAGTGTCCAAACCCAGAGTGGACATTGGGGCTTGGACCCACCTGGAATACTGGGAGGTGTCCCATGGATGAGGTGGGAATGGAGTGGGATTTAAGATCCCTTCCAAACCATTCCAGGATTCTGCTGGATCCTAAATCTCAGGACCAGGAAGTGCAGGAGAATCGGGATCAGCCCTTGGCGTGGGCCGGGATCATCCCGAGTCCCTATGGGGTTCAGTGCCTGGATTCTCCCAAGCACCCTAATGTTTCCCCTCCTCCAAATTCCCAAAATTCTGGGTCCAACCTTCTCCCTTCCTCATCCCCAATTCCATCCTCATCCCATGATCCCGTGTCTCCCAGTGGCTTGGAGAAGATTCCCGGTGTTTCCCCATCCGCGGATTTGAGCCATGCGTCCAAAATCCACCCCAAAACCTCCCTCCAGCGCTGCTTCCCATCTCTTCCCAACTCCCAAAAACCTTTAATCCACCAAAAATTCRTGCAGGAATCGCCTCTGGAAGCAAATCCACTCCAGCCCTGCGAGAATTCCCGTTTAACGAGAATCCGTCTCCATCAGGACCGGGAATTTCTTCCAGGTCCTGTCATTCCAGCAGCTGGAGCTTCCCAGAGGCCACCACCTGCCCAGAGCAGCTGCTCCGACACCTCCCGTCCTGGAAAACATCAAAAATTTACGGTCGGCAAAAAGAGGAAAACTCCTCCATAAAAATACTCGGAGGCGATCTGGGCTCTTTCAAGCGGCCGATGCTGAAAATGTTGGTTTTTTAGGGAATTTCTTCCTGTTTTCTCGGAGGTTTTGGGAGAAGGGGTGGTGGTGAAAAGGGCCCATCGTTATCCCGTTCTACCCCTTATCCCTAAAAAAATTGGGGGAATTTTGGCAGGGAGAAATTAATTAGGTTGGGAGCCCCAAAATAAGGAGAGGAGGAGGGAAAAATTCGGGAAAAGGAGATGTTGCTCCAGGGTATCCCAAGGGTGGGATCTAACCCGATTTATTTTTGGGATTTTGTGAGAGAAACTTCTTTGTTTGGGATAAATTCAGCCCAAATTTTAACAGAGACTCGACTTTTCCAAAGCTTTTCCCGTGTGGAATCGGGGCCGTGGAGAATCTGTGGGATGTTCCAGCTGCTGTTGGCTCCAGAAATTTTCTCTTGGAAGCGTGAATTAAATAGGAAAGAGGATGAAAGCTTGGTTTTCCAGGTGAGGAAAGGGAATTCCAGCACATTCCTGAAATATCCGGGGGCACATGGAGAAGCTGAGGAGATTTTTGGTCTGGAAAATGATGGGATGGGTTCGGAGTAGGTTTTCTCCTGTCCTGGATTCCACCCT
>NW_026625203.1:0-2207 GCF_030028575.1 Malurus melanocephalus | reverse complement strand
TTAAATTGGTATAAAATGGGATTAAATTGGTATACAGTGGGATTAAATTGATATATAATGGGCTGGAATTAATATTAAATCGATTTAATCCAATTTTCTACCAATTTAATCCCCTTTTATATGAAATTTATCCAGTTTTGTATCTATTTAATCTCATTTTGTATCAATTTTCCAGGGGGAATCTGTCACATCCTGGAAAAATCTTGGAATGGGAGAGAGAGGTTGGGGTGGATTTCGGTCTCATCCGCGATGGAAGGGCTCCCTCTGCTGCCGCCAGGAATTCCCGCTTTTCCCRTTTTTCCKCCTTTTTCCCTCCTCCTCTTTTCCAGGAAAATCACCTTCGCTCCAGAGGGAAGCACAAAACTCATCCCGAATCTTTTCCAGAGTCGGGGAACCCCATTCCTTGTTCCCCCATGGCTGGAATATCCAAAATATCCATGGACACCCGGGAGAGGCCAAAATCCCAGGAAAACTTCCCTGGGAAAGCAGGAGATCAGAGAGGGCGGCCAAAAGTTTTGGAATTCCATGCTCGGAATCCATCCAGGGAATTCTCTCCGCGTCCAGCGGCGTGGGAGACCAAACTGGGAAATGTCCCCATTCCCAGTTCCCAAACCCAGTATCCCAATTGTTTTTCATCCCAACTGGAACTGGAGAATTTTTCCTCTGTGCAGAATGAGGGAAAAGCTCCGGAGAGGATTTTTTTGGGATTGGGAAATTCCAGAGCCACTTCCGTGTCCACGGAATCTTCTCCAAGGGCGACCTGGGGAATGAGGAGATTCCTGACCTCAGAATGAGGAATTATCCGTGGTTTTTTTGGGATGAAGGGACAAGGGAAGGGTCCAGCAAAATGTCAGCAAATAAACGGGTTCCTGGAAGATTCCAGGAAAAACCTGGGACCACATCCAGGGACTGAAGGGGCTCCAGGAGAGCTGGAGAGGGATTTGGGATAAAGGAGGGAGGGACAGGACCCAGGGAATGGATCCCACTGGGAAAGGGGAGCTTGGGCTGGGATCTTGGCAAGGAATTCCTGCCTGGAAGGGTAGCAAGTGGCTGGGCTGGAATTCCCAAATTCCCCCGGATCCCTAGGAGATTTTCCCACCTTGGATAGCAGGAATTGCCCCTACCCATCCCACAGAAATTAAAAAGTTTTCAACTCCCTTCCCACCCAAACCATTCCAGGATTTCGCATTTCCAGAGCTCTGCCTTCGGTTTTCCATCCATCCATCCCAAGCCCTGGGTTATCCCCTCCTTTTCCCGGGAATGCTCCGTGGGGGTGCTGGGCAAACATTCCCTCCCAAAATAGCAAGAAAAGGGGCCTGGGGAGCCCCAGGGGTGCAGGAGCTCCGATGGAGCAGCTGTCGGGATGCGCGGATGCGTTGCAGATGTGGAAGGGCTYGGCCCCTTCCCGGGAAAATTCCATTTTCCCTCCCCAAAACCGACCTGGCAAAGATTTGAGGATTCCCGCGGGATTTCGTTGTTTGTTTGTTTCAGCTTTTATTTATTCCCTTCTTCTTTTTTTTTTTTTTTTTCTTAATTAAGTTTCTCCTGATTACAAAACCGACTGGAAAAACCTGGAAATCTGGATGGATCTGGGGAATGGAGTGATGTCTCGGAAAAATCCTGACTCCTGGAAAAATCCAGAAATGTGCTGGGTGGRAATAAATTCCACGGGTTGATTATGGCAGCAGGATTTGAAGGAATATCCAGGAATGGGGTAATTTCCATGGATATTATTCTGAGGCGGATCCCAGGAATTGCAGGGGGGGGAAATCTTTCATGGAGACATGGAATCRTGGAATCCTGGAATGGTTTGGGTGGGAAGGGRCCTAAAATCCCACCCAGGGACATCTCCCACAATCCCAGGTGTATCCGAGCCCCAGTTCCATGAGCTGGGATTTGAATTCCCAATGTTCAGGTCTTGAGGATGAAGGGAAGGAGCGACCTCAGAGCGATGCTGGGAGAATCCAGGGAGCTCCTTCCCTCCGTGCCGTGAATTCCTGAGTGGTTTTGGGGACATTCCTTCAGTTTTTCAGTGCCCTCAGGAAATTCCAAGATGAACGGGATCAGCAAATCCTCTGCTCTGGAGGATTCTGGGAGAGCTGGGAATGTTCCCCTGGAGAAGGGAAGGACACAGGGAGAGCTCAGAGCCCCTTTTGGGGCCGCTTTTGGGGCTCCAGGAGAGCTGGAGAGGGACTGGGGCCAAGGGC